>NC_081537.1:5818684-6118684 GCF_030273125.1 Centropristis striata
TGGTGATGTGATCTGAGAAGTCCTTCCAGGTTGACAAGAATCGGACGGAGACGCCGGTGTGAAGCTGGAGCTGCACCACTGCCTGACAGAACAATTAAACAATAATCTTTCATTTTTAATCTTTAAACCAGGGGTGTCAAACTCAAATTACCTGGGGCTGCTGGAGGCACTATCAAAATGATTTTAAAAAAGACACAAAATTACTAAAAAAAAAGACACAAAATTACTAAAAAAAAGACCCAAATGACAGAAAAAAAAACAAATTACTTAAAAAAGACACAAAATGACCAAAAAGACACAAAATGACAAAAAAGACACAAAATTACAAAAAAGACAGAAAGACCGAGAAAAAAAAACACTAAATTACTAAAAAAAAAGACACAGAATTACCAAAAAAAGACACAAAATTGTTTTTTAAAAGACACAAAATGACCCAAAAGACACAGAATTACCAAAAAAGACACAAAATTGTTAAAAAAAAGACCAAAAATTACCCAAAAAAGGACAGAATTACCAAAAAATACACAAAATGACTAAAAAAGACACAAAATGACCAAAAAGACAAAAATGACCAAAAAAAAAGACACAAAATTACAAAAAAGACACAAAATTACCAGAAAGACACAAAGACAGAAAAAAACACTAAGCTACAAAAAAAATACACAAAATGACCAAAAAAAGACACAGAATTACCAAAAAAGACACAAAATTGTTAAAAAAAGTAATTAAAGGGACCTTCCACACAACATGGTAAAGTGCCATTCATATAAAACTCACATTAAACTTTCATATCAAGGTGGGGGCCACAAAGTATCGTCACAAGGGCCGCAATTGGCCCGCGGGCCGCGAGTTTGAGAGAGATTTTTGTCAAAATTGGTCAAATTTAGTTTGGTCAAATATAGTTTGTTGATACGTATTAGAGCAGGGATTCCCAAAGTGTGGTGCGTGGACCCCTGGGGGTGCATGAGCTGCTGCTAGGGGGTGCGCAAGATGAAAAATGTAATGGCGGTCTGATAATGACACAATTCATTTTTTTGCCCCCCACACAATAAAGACGTGTATTATTAATTAATAAATACAGGCTATTCAATTTTGTGTAATTTTTTTGTTCATTTTTGCATCAATTTTTTGGTTGTTTGGTAATTTTTACATGTATTTTTGGTCAATTTGTGTCTATTTTGATAATTTTGTGTCATCTTTGGTCATTTTTGTATCTATTTTTGGTTGTTTTTGATCTTATAATGAAGCGTAGAAGAAGTTATCTTCTTGTTCTAGTATAATTTTTGTTCAACGCAGCTCAAAATGTTATAACATTTTCCCAACTGATCTGCTTTCTGCCTCTGATCCTGAGCCTGTCATCGTCCTCCACCTTCAATATGGCTATAAAAAATCTTATTGCATTTTCTTTTTGAAGGTGTGGGGGAATTGGGGGTGCGTCAACCCGGTTGGGACATAGAAGGGGGTGCACGGCTAAAAAAGTTTGGGAACCGCTGTATTAGAGCATAGTATGGCCAGATATAACAGGAAAACACCATATTTGGGGATGTCCAAAATTTGGTTGAAGAGCCAGACAAGCTGCCAAGGCTGCAACAATAAGCCAATGCAAAAAACACTCGATGTTTCCAGTAAAGTCAAAGCGAATTTAAAGCAGAATTTTGAAATGACGCAATAAAGAAATTAGGGACGTTTCCATCAACTGGTTTAGAGCAAATAAACAAAGCTGCATAAACGTTCTTTGGTCTAATGTAACATGTGAGACACGTCCACTGTGTCTTTAGTGGCATCATTGAACTTGCTGCGATTCGTCTCTGCTTATTTCAGCGAGACAATGCCACATTCTGCATGTTCCAGCAGCTGAAACACTGGGCTGCCTGCAGAGCAGACCTGTCTCCCATGGAAACCGTTTGGTGCATTATGAGGCACAAAACAGGACAACAGAGCCCAACAGAGACCAGGGACTGATCACCAGCTGAAGTCTCATATTAAGCAAGAACGGGAAAGAATTTCACTTCAAACCTTCAACAGTTAGTGGCCTCAGTTCCCAAACACTCACTGAGTGTTGTTAAGAGAAAAACTGATGTAACACAGTGGAAAACATTCCCCTGTCCTGACTTTCTGGAACGTGTAGCAGGCATAAAATTCTGAATAAATTTGCAATAAACAATAAAGTTTATCACTCGGAACAGTTTTCAATTGAATTTATGTCAAAAATAAGCATAATCGCACTCTGTTCTACTTAGACAGCATCCCAATTTTTGGAAGGGCTGTATATTATAAAAGGTAAAATGACCAAAAAGCCACAAAATGACTAAAAAAATGTCAAAAAAAAGACACAAAATTACAAAAAAGACACAAAGACCAAACACTAAATTACTAAAAAAAGACACAGAATTACCAAAAAAAGACACAAAATTATTTTTAAAAAAGACACATAATTACCAAAAAAGACACAAAATTGTTAACACAGTGGAAAACATTCCCCTACTCCTGACTTTTTGGAACGTGTAGCAGGCATAAAATTCAGAATAAATTTGCAATAAACAATAAAGTTTATCACTTGGAGCAGTTTTTAATTGAATTTATGTCAAAAATAAGCATAATCGCACTCTGTTCTACTTAGACAGCATCCCAGTTTTTGGAAGGGCTGTATATTATAAAAGGTACATACCACTAATCAGGTAAATGAATGGTTCTTTTAAGGGGTGTCAAACTCTGGCCCGTGGGCCAAATTTGGCCCGCAGTGTAATTTTATTTGGCCCACGAGGCAATACCAAATTATTATATTATTATTGTACTATAAAAGCTGGTATTATACGGCGCATTTACCGCTAATACTAGATTTATTATTGTTATTTTATTTTTAAATGTATTAACCTGTTGAAAAACTTTATTTTGATATTTAAATCAGAAGGATGCAAATAGAAAAGAGGCATACGATTTTTATTTAATTTTTATTTAATAAATTAATGACATTGATGTGTTTTTTATTTGAAATTTGATTTTGCATGTCTGCAGTATTTAGTTATATATTGTATGTTTATAAGCGTTGCTGGTTCCATATTTAATGTTAAAGCAAAACATGTTTGGTATATATTAAAAGGTTTATTTGTTCAATGTTGGCCCGCGATTTTATTCAAGTTTTAAATTTTGGCCCATTGTGTATTTGAGTTTGACACCCCTGTTTTAAGGTATTCTTGTTCAGAATTCAGGTATTAAACAGGTTTAAAGAACATGCAAACATCACAGGTATCCCTTCATTTATACCACTTCAATTGGTGGCGTCCTGATCAGATCATGTGACGTTTACAAAAAAACCAGGTCACATGGAGCGCTGCTATCAACTTCACTCCAAAGTACAGACTTTGAACTTTCTCACAGTTTTTCTTTGACATTCCTAGCTCATGTAAAACCAAAGATATGAACGTTTTAATTTGATAGTACAGAAATATTTGAGCGTTGATGTCGCTCTCTGTAATTTTGCACATAGTTTATTTTGAAGCGTTGCAGCTAACAAGGGACTCTTTAGTATAAAGTTTTATTATATTGAATTTTTTGACTTTTTATATGTACATATATGGATCGTTTGTTTACATTTTCAAGTTCCACAGTTAATTGAGCATATTTGTGGTTTTTATCGTAGTAAATAGTGTGATTTTTCAACTCGGATTTAATGATTTTTGGGCTCAATATGTTGATAAAGTAGGTTAAAGCGAGAAAATAATTGTCAATTTACAGACTTGATACAGACTATGATAGTTTTAATTTGATAGTACAGAAATATTTGAGCGTTGGTGTAGCTCTCTGTGTCATTTCACACAAAGTTTGTTTTTGAATTGCAGCTAACAAGGAAGAAAAGCCGATAAATATACGTTTTTATGGGACTTTTTTGTATATAGTTTTATTATATTTAAAATTTACCTTTTTATATGTTCATATTTGCATCCTATGTTTACATTTTCAAGTTCCAAATCAAATAGTAAACACACTCTTAGGCTCCTTTTGAATAAAGGGTGGCTTTCCTTTTTTTTCTTTTTTGTTAAATTTTAAAAAGGTGATTTTAAGCCCTTACAAATCATGCAGAGAATTCAATAAAACATACATTTTTAGATATTAAAAAGTCCATTCATTTTCCATTGACACTTCCCTAAATCCAATTTTATTAAAAAAAATATGGCAACACTTTACAATAACCAACTAAGTGATGTTTATAGATGGTTTATAGACCAATTATTAACCATTTAAAAAGTGCTATACATATTTAATCTTTAAATGTTTTCAACCAATTTCTTAAAGGTATATGAATCATTTCAAAATCATTAACATACTAAATATGGTGTTAAAAATGTTATGAGTGCAACTAAAACAATAATAAACTTTTAATTATAATTTATAATGTTTGTTAATGGTAAAGTAACAATAAAGTTACATCTATTTGCCATTTATAAATGATTTAGTTAGTTAAACATTAATAAATGATGTATTTACCATTCTAAATGGTCTATATACGGTTTATAAGTGATGATTAAACATTAATGAACTATCTGTTTACCATTTATAAATGATGGTTATTGTAAAGTGTTACCAAAAAGACACTAGTGATGAACTACTGCTAGCTGACTTACCTCCTCTACATCAACTTGTGACACCTCCGGTAGCTCCTCAGCTCCTCCTTTGTTCCTCCTCTTCTTCGCTGCTCCTCCTCCTCGCTCCTCACCCACCACTGCCTTTCGAAACTGCTTCTGACTTTTTGACTTCTGGGATCTGAGGACAAAAAGTGAACAATATTTTTCCTCAGGACGTCCCTTCGCCTGGTTTCCCCTCGACACACTCTGCTGACTGAGATATCTGACAGGCTCAGGTTAGCTTACAAGCTATCTAAGAGCTATTCCTTGTCTTTATTTTTTAAATATTTAATGGAGTGCTATACTTCACAATGTTGTACACATTCACACTTTATCCTCTGCCTTCATCTAATCAATCAGCCTTCTACTGACACACACAGAGGAGCTGAGTGATTCAAGGGTTCATCCTCAGTAGATTTAAGGCTAATAGAAAGACAAATTCTTGCTGAAATGATTGGTTGATAATTGAACCATAAACTGCATATAAATAATGGACGCTGAACAAGACATTTACTGAACAAAACGTTCAAATAAACTGTCATTAAGTGAAAATACAGTGAAAGGGTCAAAGTTATGAGACCAAACCGCTAAACGTCCTTTTTTATATCTATATAACGATACGATAACTATATAACGATTGACATGTTGCCGTGGATACGCATTGTTCTGCTTCTCTCCTGATGACGGCTCGCCTTGTTAGTGACCTGTCAATCAAAGGTAGCCCCGCCCCAAATCATACGATTCTTTATGTTCTATTTTCTTCTAAATGGGGCCATTATTTACACTATTAACATCAGATTGTCTTGAAGAAGATTTTTTATTAGTGATTGAGACCATAGTGAGAAGTTTTCTCATTTTGCATTGAAATGAATGGACAGAAATGTTTCTGCAGCCAAACTTAGCGCCCCCTGCTGGAATTTTGGTAGAATGCAGCTTAAGGCACTTCCTGGTTTGCCTCCCTGCTCAGACCAGGAGGTTGCCGCCTGAATTAAACAGAAAATGCATCCACAATTTACATTACTGATTAATCATTTTTATCTCTCTCTCCATTTTGAAGATCTGCTGTTTTATGTAATGTAATGTATCGCACTCTAAAGATGTCACCTTAAGGTTTTGGCAAATTATCATGGCCATATTTAATTGTCATATGACATTTTATAGACCAAACAATGAATTGAAATGGATGTCATCCTTCCCTACTTGAAGTATTTCTCTAACTCGATGACCACCAGGCTGAGGATCTTGTCGGGGTGATGCCTCAGCTGATCCTGAACCCAGGACGTCAGAGTTGGACCGCATCCAGAGCTGCCAAGCCTTTCTTCCTGCAGTAGAAACACACACACACACAGAGAGCAAACAGAATGATGTATTATTGAAGGCTAACACAGAAGTTAGCATCACCGTGGGTTCTATTGAACGCCTTTGGGATTTTTGCATTGGGTTTTGGATCAGTACGGAAAATAAGTCATGTGGCAAACACATGTTTCCGATGATAAATGTAACATTATAAAACAAAAACAAAACAGTGTTAATTTCACCTCTCCTCTCTTTTGTAGTTCTCTATACTTTATAGATGTGTGCTTTTGCTTGCTTTACTTATTTAGAATAAATACCTTTTTGATTACAAATGCTGTCTATTTAATGTTGTACATTATGAACGATATGCTGGCCTCTGCTGTGTCAAGAATTCACGATTCCTTCAACCATTACTAAATATTAATACAATAATTTGCTTATAATTATGTTCATGATTAATAATCATATATTCCAAATTGATAGTTTAGTAACTTTATGAGACTGATTTAGGTGAATTGGCTATATTTTTCTGTTCTTACAGATGGTGCCCCAACAAGCTATGACTTAGAGCAAATCAAGTCATATTTCATCCCTACATATTTGGTATCCTTATTGGAGGAAAAGCATTTATGATAACGCCCTTTTATTAACATATTTGACGCCCTGTGCAAGGTCATCATTTATTCATAAAAAAGCCATCCTTAATTCCCAACATTAATGGTGACCCGTGTTGGAGGCAATTTGTATCTGCAACCAGATACCCGACAACAGATTCCTGTCTTATGCTGCTGTATCACCAAAATGTCCCCTCATGGATTTATAAAGTATGTCTATGTCTGCACAGTCCTGCCTGTTGCTGCTGCCCTCATAATATTATCTTTATTATGGCCACTTGTTGTAGCTCTTCAGAATTGCTAATGTGTGATTATGTTGATGGAACCATCTGGTTCATATTTAATGGAAACATTACTGTCTGCTCAGCTTTATGATCATTACAGTGAACTCAACTCTTAATACTTATACGGACAATCTTGTTTGTTGTAGTTAGTGTTTCTAAATTGACAAACTTCTTATTATTACTGTAATTATACTACAAATCTTACAGCAGTTTATACAGTAATTAAGATTACCTCTAACTTTACTAGCTGCAACACATTAATAATTATAAACAAATTATATATGATGTGATTTTCTTTAATGCTGCATTTGATACTTATCCATCTGTTCTGCTCTTACCTCAGCTCTATCCTGTTGCTCTTTGTTTTTACAATGACCATAGCGACATTGTTAAGGATTACAAGTACTTGGGAGTGTACTTAAACAACAAACTGGACTAAGAACTCTGAAGCTGTCTACAGGAAGGGCCAGAGGAGACTGAGGTCCTTTAACTCTATGGAGTCTGGGGCTATTTTGTCCATGTCTTTGTTAGTCTTTTTGTGTCTTTTTTGGTCATTTTGTGTCTTATTTTAGTCATTTTGTGTCTTTTTGCGTCTTATTTTAGTCATTTCGTGTCTTTTTGGGTTGTTTTTTTTGTCATTTTGTGTCTTATTTTAGTCATTTTGTGTCTTTTTTAGTGTCTTTTTTTGTCATTTTGTGTCTTCTTTATTTTTTATTTTTGGTCATTCTGTCTTCTCATTTTGTGTCTTTTTTTTGGTCATTTTCTGTCCTATTTTAGTCATTTTGTGTCGTATTGCGTCTTATTTTAGTCATTTTGTGTCTTTTTGGGGGTTTTTTTGGTCATTTTGTGTCTTATTTTAGTAATTTTGTGTCTTTTTGTGTCGTATTTTAGTCATTTTGTGTCTTTTTGTGTCTTATTTTAGTCATTTTGTGTCTTTTTAGTCCTTCAGTCCAAAATAAAATGTGATTTTGAATCTTTTTTTACTTTCACTGTCATGCTCAATAAAGACATATAAGAGGGTTCCATCCAGTTCTATCATTTTATACTAAATATATCTGACCTTGTCTCCAGTTTTACTTGGTATATCATCATCAAACTGAAACTGGCCTCATGGAGTTTACAGCCAGAACTTTAGAGGTAAAAAAACTTTAAAGCAGCTTTTCTTAGTTTTACCCTTTGTGTAGTTACTGCAGTTAGACTTTGTAGGGCAGTAAAGTGTTCAAATGTTTTCTCTTCTCTTGTCATTTCTGTCTGACTAGTCATTTAGGAGCTGCTGTGAAGAACACAATTTCCCTGCTGGGATTAATTAAGTTTTTCTATCTATTTCTATCTATCTATATTTTCCTGTTAGGTAATTAAAGTTACATCTTATTTTGATTACCAACCTGGATGTGGCC
Source organism: Centropristis striata (assembly GCF_030273125.1). Lineage (NCBI taxonomy): Eukaryota > Metazoa > Chordata > Actinopteri > Perciformes > Serranidae > Centropristis > Centropristis striata. The sequence continues at coordinate 5,826,898 of NC_081537.1, forward strand.
ATGGATCAGAGTGATGAAGTCATCAACTGTCATCTGCATCACAACATGGGCCTCTGGTTCACACGCTGCTGCATCATCAGGCTGGAGGGACAGACAGAGATCAGTACTTCAATATGCATTACTGGATATTTTGGTGCAACAGCAGGACATTCTCACAGAATATCTGTCCTGGAAAATATCACAGTTTCACAGTATAGGGTATTACACAATTATTAATATTACTGTTTTTGAACAAACTTTACTAGCATTCAAACGTGAAACAATTTTTTATGTAGGCATGTGTAAAAGGCCTATTCATTTATACTGCATAAATGCACATGTAAACTGTAAAAAATTACCTTTGGAAGTCAAGCAAATCATCACAAAGTCATGCACACACTAATGATAATGATAAACCCTTGTAAATATAAGTGTACAAAAGAGATTTTGATTTTTCATTGTATTAAAAAACACAATCATCCTGTTCTTAAAGCCATTTGATAGTTTTAATAGATTTTACGGTGAAAAACTGCTAAACCATGACAGTAAAATGATAAATGTGTTAATTCAATTTCAGTAACAATGAAACACCGTAAATGTATAAATCAGCCAAAACAGTATTTTTAACATTTTCTCTTTGAAAATTACATTACTCCACTGTAAAATACACTGGCACCGTGTTTGTAACAAAAATATACTGTAATATATATACAAGCCATCACTGTAATTTTTGCATTTATTTTTTGTAAAAATACTTTTTCTTACTGTTAAATGTACTAAACACCATATCTAAAACAAAAATATACTGTAGTATTTAATGGTAAAATCTTTCATTTATGCAGCATTTATGAAGTATTTTCTTGTCGGTTATATGGCAGAACAGCGTTTCTTTTGATGGAAATCTTTTTAGTTTTTATGTTATGGAATAAAATGGCAACCTTAAATGTGAAATCAATAGTGCTAATATAATTTTACCGTAATATTAGAAAAAGTTGCACTGTATTTACTACGGTAAACTTCTGGCAACCACAGCTGCCGTTTTTTTACCATAAAAACAACTTTTTTTTTTTACAGTGTACATGGTACAATAACACTGAATTTTTATTTCATGGTATACTGTTTATGAGGCGGTACTACACAACACATTATAAACAACAACAACAACAAGACTCAAAAAATAGTTTCTCATTCTCAACCATGAATTAGAGAACGATGTCACAACAAATTGACAATTATTTATTCATGCTTCACCTTATATAGAACACAACAATGGAAAAACTAGGGTGTGTGTGTGTGTGTGTGTGTGTGTGTGTGTGTGTGTGTTATCACCTGTGCACAGGGAGCCCTCCTCATCCAGCTGACACTGCGTGGCAGAGCTTGTTTCTCGATGGCGCAGCTACAACCCAGAGCCTGCACCGACGCCAGCAGAGTCCCGCCTCCTTCCAGCTGTAAGAGAGCTGCAAACACAAACACAAACAAACACTTCATCAAGTCTGCAGCAAATACATGATGAAGCTTTAATAACCCTCAAATCACAGCACATGGGCTTTATTTGCAGTAAAAATTAACCTTCAATAAATTTACAGTCACCCACTGGGCATTACTAATCTGTGTATCATTCGTTCTTTCCATTTTCAGTTGGCAATCAAAAATCAAATAATGAAAAATTGACTGGTTATTTTGTTTGTTATTTGTTTTTTATTATAACACAAAAAATACGGGGAAAAAAACGCTTGTTTTTTCATATTTTAAAAATATGAAATGGATTCCTGGTGCCCATTTTTCCATTTCATATTTAACCGCTGGAAGCAGTATAAAAAAAAAAAAAGACACAAAATTACTAAAAAAAGACACAAAATGACAGAAAAAGACACAAAATGACAAAAAAAATACACAGAATTACCAAAAAAGACATAAAATTCTTAAAAAAGAAACAAAATGATGCAAAAAAAGTTTAAAAAAAATGACAAAAACGACACAAAATTACCCAAAAAAAGACACAAAATTACCAAAAAAAGACACAAAATTACCAAAAAAAAGACACAAAATTACCAAAAAAAGACACAAAATTACCAAAGAAGACACAAAATTACCAAAAAAAAAGACACAAAATTACCAAAAAAGACACAAAATTACCAAAAAAAGACACAAAATTACCAAAAAAGACACAAAATTATTTTTAAAAAAGACACATAATGACCCAAAAAAGACACAAAATTAAAAAAAAAGACACAAAATGACAAAAAAAAAGACAAAATTATTTTAAAAAAGACACAGAATTAATAAAAATGCTTGTGGTGTACCTGGGTCCACAGCCACCACCATGTGCTTGATGCACTCCTCCGGCCTCAGGGCCTTGGCTGCCTCTGCTTGAGCTTTCTTCTCCGCTTTCTGTCTCTCTTGCTCCTGCCGGAGCAGCTCCTTGCTCCTCTGCTGCTCCTCCCTGGCCTGCCTCTTCCTCAGGGCCTCCTCCCTGGAGGTGCTGACCTCCTCCGGCGTGCGCTTGGCAGCTTTCCTCTTGGCGTGAGAGGCGTCTGTCCACCTCTGAGGGAAAGTGTCCACCGCCTCATCTGGCCGGTCTGAGCCCCCGCCGCCCCCCGCCGCTCCCCCCTGATGGACGCCGTTCTGGCAGGAGAGCTGTGCGGCGGCCAGGTTGGACGGCGGACGGCGCTCGGCATCTTTCCCATTCCTGACGGTGGAGGAGGTGCTAATCACATTGTCCTGTCTCTGTTTGAGTCTCTGAGCCAAAGGGACAGAAGGTGCATCGTCTTCAGAATCGCTGCTGATCATCATGACATCAGCAGGTGCGCCTGCATTGACCTTCACTGCTGCGTCTTCTGCATCAGAGCCATCGAGGGCGACCACGTCTGGTTTCTCCGTGTGGTGTCGACGAGGCTGGAGGAAGTCAAACACAGGAAACTCCTCATCGAGGTCACTGGAGAAGTCACTGCAGCTGCCCATCTTCTTTCATGTCCAAATAAAAGTTACTGTAGACGAAATATGAAGCAAGAATGATTATTGGATCATTAAGGATCACGCTATTCTTAGCACCAGGGTTATTATAGTTAATGAAAACTAGCGACATAACAAAAATTAGAATTTCATTTTTTTATTAGTTATCATTATGATGTAACCTTTAACCCTTAAAACAAAGTCTGAAATCTCAAAAAAGCCTTTAAAGAAGTGAGGACCGGCCGAAATGTCCTCACTTTGCAAAAATGTCCTCACTCTGTTGGTTAAAAACGTATTCCGGTCCTCATTATGTAGGAAGAACAAGAACACACACACACAGCAAGGTTATAATAGTTTTGGATTTTTCATTAGTTTTAATTTCGTTGTGATTTTTTGTTTTCAAATTCAGTTAGTTTTAATTCGTTTTTAGAGTGAGTTTGCTGGTTTTAATTCATTTTCATTTTTTTGGAAAATGCTTAGTTTTAGTTTAGTTTTTATTAGTTTTAGTGTTACACTGCAAAAAAAAAACACGAAGCTTACCAAGTATTTTCTTCTTATATCTAGCAATAGTATCTTCATTATGTTGTTTTGAGTATAATTTACCTACTGACCATAGCTTTATGTGCTTATTTAATTATCTTATTGTTTAAAGATTTCTTTTTAGGATTGACATTGTGAGCTTTTTCATGCTTTTCAAGCTATTAAACCATTGAATAAGGTGAGTTTTTACCTAAAATATTGGCATGTAGTTTAAATGCTATTTCAAAAGCATTTTCTATCCACCAAAACATGCTCTTTTCAAGTATTGCTGACTTATTTTAATGTCACTACAGTTGGGCTATTCAATGTCAATGAGATATGAGGCAAGAATGATTATTGGATCTTCAAGGATCACGCTATTCTTAGCACCAGGGTTATTATAGTTACCGAAAACTAACGAAATGACAAAAATTAGAATTTCTTTTTTTTTTTCGTTAACTGAAAAAAAAAGTTTTTTTCATTAGTTTTAATTTCGTTGTGATTTTTTGTTTTCAAATTCAGTTAGTTTTAATTCGTTTTTAGAGTGAGTTTGCTGGTTTTAATTCATTTTCATTTTTTTGGAAAATGCTTTGTTTTAATTTAGTTTTTATTAGTTTTAGTGTTACACTGCAAAAAAAACATGAAGCTTACCAAGTATTTTCTTCTTATATCTAGCAATAGTATCTTAATTATATTGTTTTGAGTATAAATTACCTACTGACAAGAGCTTTATGTGCTTATTTAATTATCTTATTGTTTAAAGATTTCTTTTTAGGATTGACATTGTGAGCTTTTTCATGCTTTTCAAGCTTTTAAACCATTGAATATGGTGAGTTTTTACCTAAAATATTGGCTCCGATTGAGAGTTTTATTTGCATGTAGTTTAAATGCTATTTCAAAAGCATTTGCTACCACTAAAACATGCTCGTTTCAAGTATTGCTGACTTATTTTAATGTCACTACAGTTGGGCTATTCAATGTCAATCCTAAAAAGAAATCTTTAAACAACAAGATAATTAAATAAGCACGTAAAGCTATGATCAGTAGGTAAATTACACTCAAAACAAAATAATTAAAATACCATTGCTAGATATAAGAAGAAAATACTTGGTAAGCTTCATGTTTTTTTGCAGTGTAACACTAAAACGAATAAAAACTAAACTAAAACTAGGCATTCTCCAAAAAATTAAAACTAATTAAAACTAGCAAACTCACTCTAAAAACCAATTAAAACTAACTGAATTTGAAAACAAACAATCACAAACGAAATTAAAACTAAAACTAATGAAAAATCCAAAACTATTATAACCTTGCTTAACACCAGACTTGCTTTTATTTCTGTCGACAAACACCCCACCAAGCTTCATTCAGAAATCAGACAAATTTAAGATTATTGTGTTAGCAAGCAATATACAATATCCAAAAGATCATAGCCTAGACTGCACATGAAGTCAAAGTATTCTGCTTAATTCGGGGTATAGATAACCCCCAAAACAGAACTTATAGTAGTGAAATTGTAAACAAAGTGAAGTGTAGTAAACGTAGCTGAAGTGGTTTTACTCACCTTCTATGAAATCTTGCATACAGATGCGTGTTCATTAAGAGGTAAGGTACTAAGATAAAGCTTTGGTACTTGTACTGACCAGCTGTAGCTTGTAATAATGTATTAAGCTCAATAAACAGCACTTTAAGAACAAGTTGTGTATTTTCTTTCTGCAGGAGAGCTGATTTGAACTCCCGCCGGGGTTGCCAGTATAATGTTGCATTCAGGATTATAGGAAAAGGCGGGACTTCCGTTAACCGCAGACAGTCATTTAACACCATAGACTGTAATTAAATAAGGTTAACACACATATTTGAGTTTGTTTTCATCAAAGAGTAAAAGTAATGTTAGAAAACAATAGAGAACACTTTTGTTTATTTGTGTAACATGGCAACATTGCATTTGTAAGAGTTAATCCAGAGTTGTGTTTAGATATCTCCCATACATATAATCTTACAAATCTCCAAACAATTAAAATATTATTTGTTTGAAGTATTTTCTTAATTAAGCTGATGTAAGCGTTTTTGATTACATTTAGCTACAACTTAAGCACAGAAAAAGCCAACTTGGGAGCTAGTTAATGATGAACAGTACAGTGTGTTGTCATTGTTTCTTGGGGACCATGAACGCAGCAAAAGTATCCGGATGTGACGCAAATGACGTATATCGTTCAAGATGGCAGCGCTGGCGTCCTTGATGCTCCAGTCCAGAGCAGGTATTTATATTTAAAGTAGTATTCTTAAACGTTCTTCGTTAATCTCCAAATTGCTCGTGTGGACTCGTGAAGCTTGTTATTCATCCTCAGCAGTTAGTTCTGTGCTTTCTGTAAACATAAATACAACATATTAAATGTGTTACATGCTAACTTAGCTAACTAAGGTTAGCCTCACAGCAAGAGGGTCGCCGGTTCGACTCCCGCCTGCGGCTCTCCTGTGTGGAGTTGCATGTTCTCCCCGTGTCAGCGTGGGTTCTCACCGGGCAGGGCCAGATTAACACTTTGATGTAACCTTGGCAACAATAATCAAGGGCCCCATCATCACGACCCCAGAATCACCATAACCTGGCAAAATACAGAATACATTATAGATAGATAGATAGATATACTTTATTTATCCAAAGCTGGGAAATTACAGTGTAGCAGCAGCATTACACACAGAGACAATGACAATTAAATAAAAAGAACAATCTAGGCATACTTCAAGCAATAAAATATAAAATACAATAAAAATACAATAAAATATAAAGTGTCTAAAGAAGGAGTATGTATTAAGGAGTAGAATATAATTCCAGTGCAGAATAAATATAAATATACAGTATAAAAATGTTGGTGCTATGGAACAAATAAGGTGCAATGAACAGTGTGCATAAAAAACACATAAAGTGCATAACGAACGGTATGTAATAAACCAGGCTATTTGTTATTGTACAGTGTGATGGCATGTGGCAGGAAAGATTTTTTTTTTTTTTTTTACAGTAATATACAGTTAATATATGCAATATGGTCTAATTCCATATCACATTTGAAAATTTTATTGATATATTTTTTTATATCGATATATCACCCAGCCCTAGTCTACGCTCGCTAATTATTGTACAGATGCTGGTGCCAAGAGTGAGAACTGAGTTAGGTAAGAAAGCTTTTAGTTAGGCCCCTTTATCATGGAATAGTTTGCAAAAGGAATTGAAATTGTCTAAATTGATCACAATCGGTGAATTTAATTCGATTTTAAAGGATAAAGAAATAATTTCCCTTGGTTAGTGTGACTGCTCTTAAAGTCTCTACTGAGGCTTCTTTGTTGTTGTTGTTGTGATGCTGTATTTAATTGTTTATGATAACTGGGGCTGCGATATACCGATATAAAAGATATATCCATATTTTTAAAGGTGATATGGATTTAGACCATATCGCATATCGATATAGTTCAATTTGTTTTTCTTATTGGCCTATTTTATTTCACAGGCTATTTTTATTTAAGATTTTTTTTTAATGTGCACTTTATGGAGCTTGAATATTTTCACTTTAACGGTTTCAATAAAACTACTTGTGACATTTCATATTTGGCTTTTGACTCTGAATGAACATTTGCTCTCACTTTGACATAAAAATATCTGGATATATATCATATATCGATATTCAGCCTAAATATATCGGGATGTGACTTTTGGTCCATATCGCCCAGCCCTAATAACTGTGTTTAAATGTTGTAACCTGTCTCTTTTTTATGCTGCTTTCTTGGCCAGGTCTCTCTTGGAAAAGAGATTTTTTTTTATCTCAATGAGACTTTTACCTGGTTAAATAAAGGATATATATATAAATATTTAGGAGTAAATTTACATGAATATCATCTTCCTGCTTGTTTCAGGTGTGTTGCTACCTGGTCAGACGTCTCTTCTCCACTCAGTGAGGTTTGCATCTAAGAAGGCTGGTACCAGCAGTAAGAACTTGGGCGGAAATAGCCCTGGTAGAAGATATGGTTTCAAGAAACAGGATGGTAATACATTGTTTTAAACTACTTCCCATAAGTTCTATACTGCCCTACAAAGTCTAACTGCTCAGTTTTATCATTTCAGGTGATCTAACATTCCTTCTCATTTTGTCACAAGGTCATTTTGTCCATGCGGGTAACATTCTTGCAACACAGAAGTTGATGAGGTATCACCCAGGAGCAAATGTAAGTTACACTGTCTGCATCAAATAGTGTTGATCGGGTGTTGTTGTGTATTAATGTGAAGATGTATTAAAATATCTGACATATAGCACTTTAAAGGAACACTCCACCGTTTTTTCATATTAAAACATGTTATTCGGTCAAGTAAGACGAGTTGATACAGACTTCTTGCGTCTCAATGCATGCACTCAATCGCCCTGGCACGCGGCGCCACTTGGCTAGCACTTAGCTTAGCCCAGTTCATTCATTAGGATCCAAACAGATGGACAGTTAGAAGCGACCAAACTCCTCCACGTTTTCCCTATTTAAATACAGCTACACGAGTAGTTAAACGACCAAGTATGGCGACACAAAATTTCAAAAGTAATATCATCACTCCTGAAAAATCTTCTCCCCTCAGGAGTGATGATATTACTGCGCCAAGTCGAAGTGCTCCCAAGTGCTATTCCGCCATACATTATAGTTCTCCTTTTTATCCGCTTAGAAAAGCGGCACGTTTTATTTTGTGTCGCCATACTTGGTCGTTTAACTACTCGTGTAGCTTGGTTCGAACAGCAACTGCCTAGTTTTCCTATTACTTGTACTATTCTACCTAATGTTCGTGCGTAAGGTCTCTTGCTTTCCTGTTATTGTTCCAAATGGTGCAGTGGGATCAGGGCCGGCTCTAGCCCATTTGGTGCCCTGGGCGAGATCCATTGGTGTTGAACAGCTCCGCTTACTGTTTCACGGAGGGTGGAACTCCCGTTTTTGTTTGCCCATGGTGCCGACCAGGCTATATATTACAACTGTCTGTCTATATAATTATTAACTTACAAGTCAATACGCAAAGAAGCACAGCTGGAGACCGCTAACAAAGTTAGAGACAAGAGAGACGATGAAAGTGCAAACCCCGCGAAAAATGTGCTTAACTGTGTTAAGCTAGCGTTGGTTTATTTCAACCTAGCTAGCAAGCTAATACAAATTAAACATCTTCACACAAAACGTCATTTAAAAAAAGATTGGGACTTCTTCTCCTCCTCCTCTTTTCTTCTCTTTTGATACTGCGCAATGGAGAGCTTTGGTGGCCGTTTCATCTTGCAAGAAAAATCAAAACATAACGTGTCTGTCACTTGACGTGTCCTGACCTCTGTGACAGCGATCTGACCGTCTAAAGGGGGGCAAGGCAATGATCTGTGACGGCGATCTGACCGTCTAAAGGGGTGCAAGGCAATGACCACACGTCACGTGACGCAGCAGCACAAGTTAGATAATGTCATTGTTTATCTGTTTCTTTATTTTGTTAATATTTATTATTTTTAAGACAGAACACGAAGCGAGGGCGACAATCGGCATCGAAAATTATTATTGTTTTTTTTTTCTCCCTCGAGGGTGACTGGCGGCGCCCCTCCAGCATATGGCGCTCTAGGCGACCGCCTATGTCACCTATGCCTAGAGCCGGCCCTGAGTGGGATTTCCTAAATCAGAGCTGCTCATATCTTAATCAAGCAGGAGTTTCCTGAAAAGAGAGTGTGACTGTTGGTCAGATTTCTGTGTTTGTCAAAACATTTGTGACGCATATATAAACTGCTATATGTCAGATATTTTAATACATCTTCACATTAAACCTCTGAAGTCCAGGAGATTTTGGTTCAAATTTGTCAGTTATTACATTTTCAGGTTCTACAGGGCTGCCTTTCTAGAAACTTTTGTTGCAGTGAACGGATGAATCATCAGACTGGACGCGTTGCGAATTTTCGCGTCGCGTTACTCGCGTGAGTAGTTGAATTTACTCGCGTCACTCACGCGAGTAAATAACTCGCGAATTTTCGCCCAAGAGACTATTTAGCGCCAAGTAATTCCCTCCATTTCATTCTGTCATCAACCATGACAAGCATAGCGTCCCTGTACCTGCTCTGGAAGTCCGAGATACGTCGGAAAACACGCCGTCGTGTCTGGGTGAGTGACATCATCCGGAGGTGCACTCAGCACGGAGAGTTTCACCGGCTTCTCCAGGAGCTGCGGTAGGAGGGTGATGATGTGTCAAAAAGCTAGGGAAGCCCACAGACCGCAACAATAAGTTTCTCCTCCATTTTTCCGGAATAGGCGGGTTCCCAGGATGCATGACGTCACTGTCGTCCAGAATCTCAACGCTCATAGGCTGTCCCGACACAGCGTCACGCGAATATTTCGCCAAAGTTGAATTTATTGAACTCACGCGAATTCGCGTTATTTCATTCGCGGCATTCGCGTCGCGCGAAACCCGCGATTCACGCCACCGGCAAAAATTTGCGTCTATTCGCGTGTTTGCATTGACTTTGTATGTAATGTTGTCGCGCGAAATATTCGCTACGCGTCCGGTCTGAACACACGGTTAGATTTTCCACTACAGCGCAGTGAAAATGTACACACTCTCATTGTGCATGTCATCCTGCCCTGTTCTGCCTGCAGGTCGGCATTGGCAACAGGAGGACGCTGTACGCTCTGGAGGACGGTTACGTCAGATTCACTAAAGAGGTCTACATCCCTCACCCACGCAGCTGTCAGGTCACCACCATCCTCACCAGGCTGCCGAGAGGAGCTGTGCTCTACAAGACCTTCATCAGCGTCCAGCCACTCAAACAGGAGGGCAAGTTTAAACTTGTGGACATGGTCTAAAACTGACTGGACTGGACTAGGACAGCATTGTCTCCCAGGCTTTCTTGCGGTGTCCAGGATCAAGAAAGATCTTTTTTTTTTTGGACTGGTTTCCAGAGATCTAAGTGAAGAGCAGATTGTCGACTCGTGGCCTCTCTTTGGCTTTCTCTCTCCATAATTATGTCATATACACTACTGGTCAAAAGTTTTAGAACACACCAACTTTTCCCGAATTTAATTGAAAATGATGCAGTTTATTGTCTCAGTCTACTCTGAAATGAATGCACATTTAAAATTCTTTATTGAGCATGATAGTGTTTTGAAAATAAAAAAAAGATTCAAAATCACTTATGTTGAGCTAAAGGACTTAAAAAAAGACACAAAATGACCAAAAAAAGACACAAAATGACTTACAAAGACATGAAAAGAATTCAAAAATGGACAAAATAGCCCAAGACTCCATAGAGTTAAGTTGTTAATCCACTTCTTGTTCCCTGAAAAAGGCCTACTTGTATAATTCTGAAATGTACATTATTTTCCAGTTTTGGTTAACCTTACCTTTTTTATTTACCTCTGGCAGTTCACCACTTACCTTTGTACCCTTTCAAGCTGTTCATTTGACTTGAACTGCTTGAATTTCAATAAAAAACTGGAAAAATTGGGGTGTTCTAAAACTTTTGACCGGTTGTGTACTCTTTTGCTCTCTTTAACCTGAAGTTCAACTGTCACACATGGATTTTCATTTTCTAAACAAAACATAAGTTATGAATAAAAAAAGCTGAATAAAACTTGCATGGAAAATCATTTCCAATGACATGTTTTGTATTCCACCTTTAGAGGGAAGCTACTTCATATTTTTTCTGTGGTCTAAGAATGTTGGTAACGGTTCGTACGGGTGCTTGAAATCCTTGAAAATGCTTGAATTTAAAAGTTGGGTAACACTTTACAATAACCATCATTTATAATGATGTAAACAGATAGTTTATTAATGTTTAATCATCATTTATAAACCGTATTTAGGTCATTTAGAATGGTAAATACATCATTTATTAATGTTTAACTAACTAAATCATATATAAATGGCAAATAGATGGTATGTTAATGTAAGTTTATAGTAACTTCCCCATTAACAAACAATTACATTAAAACTAATAGTTTATTAATAGTTTTAGTTGAACTCATTATTACATTTTTAACACCAAATAAGTATGTTAATGATTTTGAAATGATTCATATACCTTTTTTTTTTTAATTTACCATTACATTAAATATGTATAGCACTTTGTAAATGGTTAAAAATAGGTTTTTAAACCATCTATAAACATAATTTAGTTGGTTATTGTAAAGTGTTACCAAATGTTGTATTTTCAAGGTTTAAAAAGTGCTTGGATTTTGGATAAAGCTTGAAATTCTTCCTGTATTTCTCTTGTAATCTGACTATATCCATCTATAGATTATAGATAATCACATGTTCAATGTAAAAAATAATGAGTAGCCTATCTGAAATGAAGACCGTTCCTTAAAGTGTAACACCATCACTGTTGGTATGGTTACGTGAAATCTCCCCCTTTTAGTATGTAAGTACTCATCTTTTTTCTTTTTTGGTCATTTTGTGTCTTTTTTGGGTGATTTTGTGTCTTTTTTTAAATATTTTTGTGTCTTTTGGTAATTCTATGTATTCTTTGGTCATTTTGTGTCTTTTTTTTTAGTAATTTTGTGTCTTTTTTTTTAGTAATTTTGTGTCTTTTTTTGGTCATTTTGTGTCTTTTTTGGTCATTTCGTGTCTTTTTTATGTAATTTAGGTTTTTTTTCTGTCATTTTGTCTTTTTTTAGTAATAGTTTAGTACGACTAAAAGTGTAATACCATCGCTGTTGGTATGGTTACGTGAAATCTCCCCCTTTTAGTATGTAAGTACTCATCTTTTTTCTTTTTTGGTCATTTTGTGTCTTTTTTGGGTGATTTTGTGTCTTTTTTTAAATATTTTTGTGTCTTTTGGTAATTCTATGTATTCTTTGGTCATTTTGTGTCTTTTTTTTTAGTAATTTTGTGTCTTTTTTTTTAGTAATTTTGTGTCTTTTTTTGGTCATTTTGTGTCTTTTTTGGTCATTTCGTGTCTTTTTTATGTAATTTAGGTTTTTTTTTCTGTCATTTTGTCTTTTTTTTAGTAATAGTTTAGTACGACTAAAAGTGTAATACCATCGCTGTTGGTATGGTTACGTGAAATCTCCCCCTTTTAGTATGTAAGTACTCATCTTTTTTCTTTTTTGGTCATTTTGTGTCTTTTTTGGGTGATTTTGTGTCTTTTTTAAATATTTTTGTGTCTTTTGGTAATTCTATGTATTCTTTGGTCATTTTGTGTCTTTTTTTTAGTAATTTTGTGTCTTTTTTGTCATTTTGTGTCTTTTTTTGGTCATTTTGTGTCTTTTTGGTCATTTTGTGTCTTTTTTGGTCATTGTGTCTTTTTTATGTAATTTAGTTTTTTTTTCTGTCATTTTGTCTTTTTTTAGTAATAGTTTAGTACGACTAAAAGTGTAATACCATCTCTGTTGGTATGGTTACGTGGAATCTCCCCCTTTTAGTATGTAAGTACTCATCTAAAACATGCAATTTACAACAGGTGTAAGATACTGGAAAAGCTTGAAAATTTACCTAGAAAGTCCTTGAAAAATGCTTGAATTTGACCACTGCTTAAGTGTACGAACTCTGTGGGGTCTGTGCAGGCTGAATTTGAGTTGCTGATACAGCAGTAAATGTCTGTGTCCTCCTCTGGTCTATGAGTCTGGAAGAAGCACACTGCACATGCTTCATGTACCTCTTCATTTATTTGCTGACTCACACTGTCACATTTTCCTTTTATCGTTTCACCAACTTTTCCACCATGGCCAGTAGGAAAATGTGCATAAAAACTGGTGAATGAAAAACACCAAATGAATTATGAAAGATGTTATACATGACACAGGGGCACCGAGGGAAATGTTCTGAGAAGAATAACACTCATTTGGATATTTAAAAAAGGAAAAAACAAATTCAATCAGCTCAAAATCCATCTGCCATTCATTGTCTATGGAGCAGTTTACCACACGGAAAAAACTGGAGTGACATTTACTTTAAAAAAGCTAGTTTTTCCACACAGAAAGTGTTTGTAATCTTTACTCAGGCTGTTTCTAAGTCATATTTATTTAATAGAACCACTTATTATTTTTTTTTATGAAAATACACAAGTAAATTGCAGATTCACTGATGTCCCTCCATACATTTTACTTGGAAATATCAACTAATTAAGCCAATTAACTGGTTTAGTGAATATTACTTGGTTCAATTTACATACAAAACTGAGGACACATAATAACAAACAATCACTAAGTAATGCACTACATGAAAAACTGATATTTTAAAGTAATAGCACTAAATTCGTATTTCTTTGTAGAATTTATATAGATGATTAAAATAATAATTACAAGGCAAAAAAAACATTTTTTTCAGTGCACTTTATACCTCATGACAGGACAAAGTCTGAGACTTTCAGGTTTCTGGCTTTAAAGGAGAGAAACTGATTGAAATTTCCAAGGAAAATGAGGTGTTATGCCATATTACTGATTATATGCTGTATGTACTAGTTTTATATTTAAACATCTTTTAATTTATTGACTTAAGTTTCGTGTCAAGGCTACTATCATGGGTTATATTAGCACTCAGGTCAAGTTAAAGTTTATTTATAGAGCACATTTAAAAAACAACCTCAGTTGACCAAAGTGCTGTACAGTTATTAAAATAGAATACATCATACACAAATAGGTATAATAAAAACAATGAAAAACAATAAAATAGGTAAATGTTGGTAACTGTAAACTACTAACCTACTAGAACTATAACTTATCACATTATAACGTTCTAAATTATATTATTACAACATGAAACGTTTTACGTTGTTACATGATAACTTAGTATATCTTTAGTATGCCTATTGAGAACGGATGAGTTGATGAATATGGTTCATTTATTCTATTTGAATAAGTTCTCCTTTGTGTTAGGGTTGAGTCGAGGCGAGGTTCTGCTGTTATTGACAACTGTGGTATAACACCATAAATAAATGTTCTCTGCTAATGACTAATGAAAAATCTAAAACTTTTATAACCTTGGTGTGTATGTGCTGCTGCTGCAGGAGGTGTTCACTTAGCATCTCTGTTTGTTTACAACAAGCACCGGACACTCTGTGTACAGTTAACGATGCCGGTTAATTCAAGATCGCTATGTTTATAATCAACGATAGATGCTGTGCATAATTAGCCATGCTGGTTTGTTTATGATCAGCGGCGGTAGTTTTAGTTTTTATTAGTTTTAGTGTTAGTTTTAGTTTTTTGTAATGGGGTATTTGTTGGGTGGGAGATTAAAAGAGGTCACAGTAAATTTTGCCTTTATTTCCTTTGCCTCATCCATCTTCATTATGTATAAAAAAAGTTGCCAAAGACGAAAATGAAGCACATTTTCACTATAATTTTGGTTCGTTTTAGTTAGTTTTCTAACCACACAATACAGTTTCAGTTAGTTCATTATTTATCTTTTTTTAAACATAAACCTAATTGTAACTTGGACCCTTAAAACAAAGTCTAAAATCTCAAAAAAAAAAAAAAAAAAAAAGTGAAAAAGAGAGGACTGGCCGAAATGTCCTCACTTTGCAAAAATGTCCTCACTCTGTTGGTTAAAAACGTGTTCCGGTCCCCACTATGTAGGAAGTACAAGAACACACACTTCACACATTGTTTACAGCCTTCATCTGAGAGTCTGTACAGCTCAGGGCAAAATTTGCAGCAGTAAATATGCCTGTGATGCTCCAGTGACAAGGCCGAGGAGCTCACGGTGTCTTCTGCAGAAACAGAAATCCACCTGCACCAGAACATGAGAGAGATCACTCATCCTGCCTCACACGGCTGGAGCTGCAACCTCTGTGGATATGGATTCACTTACAAAGGAAGTGTGACAAAAATTCATTTCAGGGTGGATCTGTTACTATAACAATTCATTAGCAGAACAGTAGACGGTTAATGTGCTGGAAGCTCCTCATTGCTCATGCTTTTGTCCCTGACAGGAAGAGAGGGAGGCTGACTCAGGAACACTGCTGCCACACTGCCCCCTGGTGGTGGAAGTTAGGAGCTACAATACTGGGGTTACTTTGTTCAATCAATCAATCGATCGATCAATCAGACTTTATTTGTATAGCACTTTGCATACAATAGAAATGTAACACAAAGTGCTTCATATAAAAAGGAGAAAATAGAATAAACTCCTTTAAATCAGGACTAAAAACACTATTGTTAACTGCAGCGTACTCTTAACTTTAACACTTATCTGCTCTACTCTACAGCCCTTACTTTTTAACTACACAATGTTTGACTTGTGCTTTTTATTATTTTATCTCTTTTCTTATCCTGCTCTATCTTATTTTATCTTATTTATATTTTTATTTCTATTTCCCTGTTTTAATTGACTGTTTTTATTGTTTTCAATTGTGTCTTGCTGTTTTAATGTGTATGTAAAGCACTTTGAATCACCTTGTGTTGAATTGTGCTATACAAATAAACTTGCCTTGCCTGCCTTGCCAATAATAATAATAGTAATAACAATAATAATGATAAAACATAGAAACAAGCAAACACCCTCCATCCCATTATAAACAAAGCACATAATGAGGAAGCTCCATCTCAACGTGGAGCAGTGAGGAAACACTGGAGGCAGCTTAGAAATTAATTAGATAAAATAAATAAAAAATAAAGTAAGTTGGGATAAAATAAAATATAATAAAAAAACAAAGGTAAATAATAATAACAATAAAAAAAGTTTTTAAAAAGCTAGATAAAAAACATGAAATCAATAAATAAATAATTAAAAAGTAGAGCATGATACTATATATATATATATATATAAAATATATATATATATATATATATATATATATATATATATACCGTATAACTGAAGTACAAAAGACAAAACTTTAAATGTAAAAACTTAGAATGAATTAACTGAAAAGGAACATTTGAAAACAAAACTAATTCAAATATGTTAAAATAAGTTATCTTTTATTTGTTTTAATTTTCCTCCCTTTATTTTTTCAGTATGGCCTGATACAATAGAAATGTAACACAAAGTGCTTCACATAAAAAGGAGAAAATAATAATAATAATAATAATAATAATAAAACATAGAAACAAACAGCAAACACCCTCCATCCAACCATCCCATTATAAACAAAGCACAAACTGAGGAAGCTCCATCTCAACGTCGAGCAGTGAGGAAACACTGGAGGCAGGTTAGAAATTAATTAAGTAAAATAAATAAAAAATTAAGTAAGTTAGGATAAAATAAAATAAAATAAAAAACAAAAGTAAATAATGATAACAATAAAACGTTTTTTTAAAAAGCTAGATAAAAACATGAAAACAATAAAGAAATAATAAAAAAGTAGAGCATGATACTATATATATATATATACATATACACCATATATATATATATATATATATATATATATATATGGTGTGGATATATATACACACACACACACACACACACACATATATATATATATATATATATACACCATATAACTGAAGTACAAAAGAGAAAAGTTTAAATGTAAAATCAGAATGAATCGTACTGTAACTGAAAAGGAACATTTGAAAACAAAACTAATTCAAATATGTTAAAATAAGTTATATTTTATTTGTTTTAATTTCCCTCCCTTTATTTTTTCAGTTTTGCCTGATAATCCTGAGTACTAATTAATAATAAAAGTTTACTTGCCGTTTTCTCTTCCATTCAATCCCATTCACTTTGTTATGGTGCAGGATGTTTATGCTTTCACTCTGATTCTGCCTGGTGCTTCCCTGGCATATTTTGTTGATAAAAGGCATATTTATGCATGGAATTATAGAGCTCATATCACCATGGCAAAATTAATTGGGTTACAAACGAATGCTCAAAATTACTTTAACAGCAATATAGTACAAAACAGAAATACCTTGTGCCCAATTATGTAGCTGATATAACGGATACACAGTTCCTGCCTGTGGCATTCAGACATCAGTTCAGATTTATAAGGCATTAATGATAAACTACAGATGTATTTTTTTTTTTTTCAGATTTGTGGGTCATCTCAAAGATTATGCAGATCGCCAACATAATCTGTGAGCAACATAATCCTGTCCATTAGCACTGGTGGTTCTGGAGAGAGCCTTGATACTGGTGGAGCTAAATGGACTGATGAAGCAGACAGTGATGAGGGATTTTAAATACTGGACACATTCAGCTTTGACAACTTGGTTGAATTAATCACAACTCATGTACACCAAAATTGTCAAGAATGATATTTTCAGAGAAACCTAATGCAGGCTGGGTTGTGTTTTTTTAAGTCAATATTATAAAAAATCCTTTTTTTCCCTTTTTTTTAAAAAACTTTTTTTTTATTTACACGTACAAAGAACATGATGTCATCATGGGTGTTACAGTTAAAATCAAATATTATTTTACACATACTTACACACATACATCGTGGCATAATGTCACACTATTCAAGGTGCATACACGATCCATTTTTAAAGTATCAAATTTTAACTACTTGATATACTGTTATGAGGTTGAGGTCAATTCCAATTGATCATGTTTTTATGTTGAAACTTGAGCTGGCAACTAAATGCAGTGGAGTAAAAAGGTCAATATTTGCCTCGAAAATGAAGTGGAGTAGAAGTATAAAGTAACATAAAATGGTAATACTCAAGTAAAGTACATGTACCTCAAAATTGCACTTAAGTACAGTACTTGAGTAAATGTACTTAGTTAAACCCAGATCCCCCCCCCCCCTCCCCCCACGTAGCTTTCAAAATAAGAGCACATGGATGTGTTAGCATAATCCACTACAGAATTTACAAGAAGACTGTCAAAATATGATGCCTTAAATAAAACAGAACCCGTATTCTCCTTTACAATAACTCATTAAAAAATATGCATGGATCAAGACAAATTTAGGCTTTTAGGGCAGAAATTTATCCGGGGGAGCATGCTCCTGCACCCCCCTACTTTGTTTGGGTCCCCCCATCATAGTCTCAGGAAATCCTGTGTGAAACATTGGTTCTAAAGGCTTGACAGACTGGACAGACAAGAAATTTCCCAGCAGTATGTTCATGGTAATGAAAGGAGGAGAGATGTTTTTGGGTCCTGCTTCAAGTCAATACATTTGTTTGGCTGCACTGGGAATTTCATGTACAAACTTCTTTTTATTTATGTAAATATGTTGGTTGTTGTTCACACTACAGTTCGCTAAAAAATAAATGAAACATATTGTGGTTAAGGCATGGAGTGGAAAAATAACTCATTGAGTTGAAATCATTTGCTGACAGCTTCGTCCTCCCCAGTTCAAAAATCCCCTCTGCGCCCCTGGAAGTATCAATAAATTACGTGTCAACTGGATTATTGTATTGCCAAACGACATACAATTAATACAGAGGCAATAGACTGTGTCAGTATGGGCTCATCATGACCTCAATCCAAAAACAATGCATGTTATATTACAGTAATGATTCTTAGCCATGTAATAATCCCCTCTGGGCAGGCAGAGGCTGCAGAGATCTATAGGCTTCATAAAAGTGTATCCGCCTAAAAATGACTCTTTTCCATCTCTGTCAGTGAACCCTGGGAGCTGGTGTAACTCTGCACCCCGAGGACCGGAGTGATAGATAATGCTGGCAGGTATTGTGATGTGGGTTTAGGGGCTTGCAGGTGTGTGCAGCATCATCAGCACACCCATCTTCAGCAACGTTGGCCGTCTGCCACCAGAAACCTCCAATATGACATCCCAAAATCACTCATTTGCCTCTGTGCAGGAGCAATTTGAGGCAATAAACCAACCTTTTTGCCTGCGAGAATTTTTTGTCAACACCATTTTACATCCAGAGCAATTCCAGCAAAATAGCTTTACACTCTCACAAGCTGGGAGAGCTGCCTCTAAAAGCAAAATCATGACTCTGTATTACAGTCCATTACTGCGCAAATGGCTTCCCGCTTCACATTTTCTGTGAGGAATGTGCCCCCTCTGTATTAAGCACAAGAAAAGAGAACATCACGCAATGTTGGAGTAATGCCAATTATGCCACATGCTCTCAGTGTGCTGTGCCAACACGCCCCAGAAAGCCTTCATACAATACACACACACACAAACACACACACCTAACAAGCTTGCTGGAGTGGTGTGAACAGCACTTAACCATCAATAGTTTCATCCTCCTGAAAAACACAGTGAGCGAGAGAGTAAAAAAACAGTTTAATCCTGCCCTTAAACCCTGGTAAAAATAGGACTGGGAATAGAACGCAGGAGATTAGGCCGGGGGATTAGCTCTCCATTTGTTTTCTAAGAGCATCCGCTGCTGGAGGTGCAAGAGGTGAGGAAGGAAGTGGAGTAGAGGAAAGGAAGTGGAGGAGCGAGGCAGGTGTGTGTGTGTGTGTGTGTGTGTGTGTGTGTGTGTTCTTGTACTTCCTACATAGTGAGGACCGGAACACGTTTCAAACCAACAGAGTGAGGACATTTTTGCAAAGTGAGGACACTTCTTTAAAGGCTTTTTTGAGATTTCAGACTTTGTTTTAAGGGTTAAAGGTTACATGATAATGATGTAGTAAGTAAGTAACTGAAACTGTATTGTGTGGTTACAAAACTAACTAAAATTATAGTAAAAAATGTCCTTTATTTTTCGTCTTTGTCAACTTTTTTCATACATAATGAAGATGGATAAGACAAAGGAAATAAAGGCAAAATTTACTGTGACCTCTTTTAATCTCCCACCAAACAAATACCCCATTACAAAAAACTACAACTAATAGCTAAACTAAAACTAAAGCATTTCAAAAAAATAAATACTAAGCTAAAACTAGCAAACTCACTCTAGAAACTCATTAAAACTCGTGTTCTTGTACTTCCTACATAGTGAGGACCGGAACACGTTTCTAACCAACAGAGTGAGGACATTTTTGCAAAGTGAGGACATTTCGGCCGGTTCTCACTTCTTTAAAGGCTTTTTTGAGATTTCAGACTTAGTTTTAAAGGTTACATGATGATGATAATTAATTAACTGAAACTGTATTATGAAACGAACTAAAATTATAGTAAAAAATGTCCTTTATTTTCGTCTTTGTCAACTTTTTTCATAGATAATGAAGGTGGATAAGGCAAATAAAGGCAAAAATTATTGTGACCTCTTTTAATCTCCCACTCAACAAATATCCCATTACAAAAAACTAAAACTAAAGCATTTCCAAAAAAATAAATACTACACTAAAACTAGCAAACTCACTCTAAAAACGAACTAATACTAACTGAATTTGAAAACAAAAATTCACAACACAATTAAAACTAATGAAAAATCCAAAATTAGTATAACCTTGCTGTGTGTGTGTGTGTGTGTGTGTGTGTGTTCTTGTACTTCCTACATAGTGAGGACCAGAAGACGCTTTTAACCAACAGAGTGAGGACATTTTTGCAAAGTGAGGACATTTCGGCCAGTCCTCACTTCTTTAAAGGCTTTTTTGAGATTTCAGACTTTGTTTTAAGGGTCAAAGGTTACATGATAATGATAATTAACTGAAACTGTATTGTGTGGTTACAAAACTAGCTAAAATTATAGTGAAAATGTTATTCATTTTCGTCTTTGTCAACTTTTTTCATAGATAATGAAGATGGATAAGACAAAGGAAATAAATGCAAAATTTACTGTGACCTCTTTTAATCTCCCACCCAACAAATACCCCATTACAAAAAAACTAAAACCAACACTAAAACTAAAGCATTTAAAAAAAATAAATACTTAACTAAAACTAGCAAACTCACTCTAAAAACTCATTAAAAATTAACTGAATTTGAAAACAAAAATTCACAACAAAGTTAAAACAGAGGGCCCCCACAAAGATAGGAGTACAAGAATGTGTGTGTGTGTGTGTGTGTGTGAACCAGGGTTAATCACAGGCAGCAGAGCCTCAGATACACGTTATATCTGGCTCTTACTCACTGCTGCTGCCTCAGCATTCATTAAAGCCAGCAGCCAGCCAAGGAAGCAAAGGCTAAAAACTTTATGTTTCAAAGCAGATTCAATCTCTGAGGGAGATTTGGTTTAAGCCAACATCTATCTATCTATTAAAGCAAGAAGTGTGTGTATGTGTGTGTGTGTGTGTGTGTCTAGTTCTAGGACTGGCCTCAGATTTTGCTTGCGTCCTCGATTTTTAAGATTTTTGAATTCATTTTACAAAATATTATTATTTACATAGGATGTAAATGGAGTGCACTTATATAGCACTTTTATCCAAGGAGCTTTACACTACACACTATGCTCATTCACACACACATTCATACTGGTGGCCGAGGCTACCAGGGGACACTGGTGCCACCTGCCACCATTGGGAATTCATTCACACACTGATGAACGCAGCATCGGGAGCAATTTGGGGTTCAGTATCTTCAAGGATACTTCGACATGTAGGCTGCCATGGTAACCAACTGAACCACAGCCACCACTGTGTTGCAGCATTGCACTGTTTCCGATCGGACGCCTTTTAGGGGAGCTCCGCCCCCTTTTAGGGGGTTACCTGGTCAATAACACAATTCACTCTGGATTTCCACCCTGACTCATCTCATCTGTAAGTCTATTTAGCCTACCTATCTTTAGGAGTTTTAAAGTGCGCTACAAGGTTCGATATTACAATAATATTCAAATAGTTTCCAGCAAATATCAATGTTCAATGTGTATGTGCTGTATGGTGTGGTACCTTATGGAAAATAAATGTTTTATGGAGTTGCAGACGTTGTAGTGGTCTGCATGTAATGTGCAAATTCTGTTATTCGCGATTAGCATGCTAAGTGGAGATTTAGCTTTATTCACTTCTTATGTTGTGTTTCCCACTATATGAATACATACTTCCTATGTGCACTGCACTAGTACCTAATATATATATATATTGCTAGGAAGTCTGTCTCAGTCTTCATTGAATGGAGTGAGGTGGGAATACTACTTAAGAGATACATTTTCCGGCCTTTATATCACAGGCTACATTAAGGCTGATTCCATTAATGTCATGTAGTGCTCAGTAACTGTAGCTCATATCATAAAGCTGCAGATTTGAACTGTTAAGACCTCTTAACACTGCCTTTTATAGACTATAAGCCTGCAGATTGTGATTAAAGTGCAAATGTACATGCATATTTTTTTTAATGTGTGTGCACACCACAAAGCCACTATCTTATCATGGAAGTAGTGGTGGAGCAGGAACGGGATTTATAATCAGAGGACTTTGAACCATTGCAACAAATCTGAGTTTACAATCTGAAGAGTTCTGTTACTTTAAGTTGGGGAACCATCACAGTGTTGACTAAATGTCCCACTGAACAGTCCTTCGATTCATAAAATCAAGTTGTTATGTTATTATTATTATGATAAATAGTTAATGATTCAACTAAATATTTAGTGATTTAACTTCAAACATTCTCAGTTGTCAGAACTAGTCGTTTTAAGTATGATATACTATTAATATACAAGACCTTTTTTGTCAAGATTTTGTTCTTGATCAAACATTAATTGTGCAGAAATGTGTAGGGAACATTATTAACTGTACTTGATTAATTAAAACATTCTCTTAACTGATAAACTTACCACTCATCTATTTCAGATGTACAAAATTAGCATAGAAGAAAGATATCATTATAATCACAGATGATTTTGTTACACAGATAATTAAAAGAGTATTTCATAAAATTTCATACAATTATTGCAAAAGCACCATAAATATCATATCAGCTCTATATACTGCCTGACAAAGCCTAACTGCAGTAACTGCAGTAACATTTCTTGCAAAATTGAGTTATAATTAAAAATGAACTCGATGTCTTGATGTCTGTTTTGTCTTGTGACAAAGTTTAAAACATAGACATAAAAATTGCAGTAACTACAAAATCCAACTCAAAACCAAAGCAGAGTTCACTTTGACTGTGATACAGTGTAGTCTTGTATTTCTTCATTGTGTAAGAATATTAGTGCATTTGTAAGAATATTAGAAATTGTTTATTTGATAGGGAAATTATTATCCAGATATATTATCCAGTCTATAATACGCAAATCTTTATTTGATAGGGATAATAATTTCCCTTTCCCTATATATATATATATATGTGTGTGTATGTATATATATATATATATATATATATATGTGTGTGTGTGTGTATAGGTGTGAACTTGTGTTTTTTTATACTAAATGGCTGATAATATGTGTCTTTTTTGTTTCTTGAATCCCCTAATCCCTTTTTTTTGCACTTGTATTGTACACCATTTTCATTTGTATTATCACTCATATTATTATTGTCGTTGAGAGTTTGTATTTTCAATTGTTCAATAAAAAATATATATTTTTTAAATAAATAAAAAAAAGAATAGATAGTCTCGCGACACGTTTGGGACTCCACAGCCCAGAGAGGTTACTATAATAATCCTCTTTGCCACAAAGCGCTGCTGCTCTCTCTCGCTGCTCTTTGATTTGTCTCCTGTGAGTTTCCGTCCGTCTCCGCCTCCAGCTATAAAACGCGGCCGCGCAGCCTCAGTCGGTCTTCTTCCACATCAGCCGGAGTTACAGCCACTCACTACTCAACCTCACCGCCACTGTCAAGGTAAAGTCAGCCTATTATTGATCCTTTACTCGAACATATTCCACCTTTATTGATATAAATAACCTCCAGTTGTCCGTGTTATTGGAGCTCCAAACACAAAGCAATTTAAAGCTACAGTTCGCTTTTCGATGCCGGGTTTTTCCAACACTTGCGGTTTTAATTCACTTAGTTTTTGCAAATTGAAACTTCGTATAACTTAATGCTGTGGTTGCATGCATGACTAAGCTGATAACTGATACTATGGGGGTGACGTTAACGTTATATTAAGGCGGTGCGGTCTGGTAGTGCGGCCCCGACATTGGGAGTGATTTTCCGCAGCAGCCTGAACAAAAGAGCGACATGTGGCTGTGGAGGCCTGGGCCTGTCCCTCATTATATACAGTCTATAACCTGTTCCTGCATGATCACCGCCCTATAGCTGTTTCGGCATGTTTCCAGTTTCAAGTAATGAGGTCGCTGCTCAGGAAGGTGAAAATCTTTTTTTTTTTCTGGCAGGAGTTTAATTTGATTAGGGTTAAAAACCGGCTGTCAAGTGCAGCCGCCAGACATCAGACAGCAGCGAGCTGACGCGGCGTAATCTTCTCCGGAAGTCGATAAAACTATTCGTCACCCTGTTAAAATAATTGCCAAACTCATTTTTTTTTTTTTTTTTCAAGTTTTGCAGGAAACACCCAAAACTTCACAAAGTGTAACATATGATATTTATGGATCATTTCACTCAAAAAGGATGTAACAAAAGATGGCTATTGGCATAGTAATTGTGTGTAAATTATGAAATTAAGAGAAATAAATGACTTAGGCAATTTTTTGAGCATGCCTTTGTGGATTAAGCAAGATATGGTAACGCTTTATTTTGAAGGTGTCTACATAAGAGTCACACAAGCCTGTCAGAGACATGACATGACAAGTATCATGAGCATTAATGTTACTTCAAAGTGTCATTAATGTTCATGACACATCCCATGTCATGTTTATGACACGCTCATGTTATGTAGACACCTTCAAATAAAGTGTTACCAATATTAGTGTCAACAATGAAACACTGAAACTGATAATTAGACAATCTCCCTCTGGCTCTTCTTTGCTGGGTTCTTATCTGATGCCTATGAATGTGGCAAATTGTTAAAGGAGTGATGATCTTAAAGGGGTAAAATCACATGATCTGATCAACTGAGGATGTAGGTGATTTTATCATAGGTGGCTGGCGTCATGAGGAGATGATTTAGGCAAAAAAAACAATTTTGACAAATGACTTGGGTGATTATTTTTACAGTGTGAAGTATTGGGTGTTTGAATATGAAGTTGGGCAAACTGACATGACTTATGATGCTATGCAAATCTAGCTATGCCTCTAATTTTCCTAGCGACCGCTACAAAAACCTGCAATTCATGTCAACTGTAGTATATAAAACTGACACGCCCTTCCATGTAGGGCTGGGCAATATGGAACAAAAGTAATATCCTGATATATTTAGGCTGAATATCCATATACAATATATATATATCCTGATATTTCTATCGCAAAGTGAGAGCAAATGTTCAGTCAAAGCCAAATATGACATGTCAAAAGTAGTTTTATTGAAACGGTTTATTTAAGTGAACATAAATACTGTATAACAAGAGTACCTTTAAAAAAAAAATAATAATAATAAAAAAAATAATAATCAAAGCTTTTTAAAGTCCACATTTAAATAGGAAAATATCTTACAGCCTATGAAAAGAATACCAAATATTACAAAATGACTAAATATGACAACCCCCAGTAAGAGCAGTGTGTGTATATCTATGTGTGTATATATAATATATATATATATATATATATATCTCTTTTCTCACAAGTTTTGTGCAGTAATATGCAAGTTGTGTAAATGCTAGTGGTGGTATATTGTATTTGCCATTTTATTTGAAAGGGGAAATGAAAGGAGGGAATGGAGGAAGCAAATTGTTCCGCAAGTGGTTAAATGGAGAAAAGATTAAAAATGGGTAACAGCAGTAAATAAGAGTGGGCATTAACGTATAAGGTTCATATTTTAATTATGTGAATGTTTTTGCAGATGTGTTGCATGATTTATGACTATTATCCATTCATCTACCTGCACTGCTGCTATACTGTATATTCTTTACTGTATATATTTTTAGATGGATGGATAGGAACTTTCTTAATCCCTTGGGAAGGTTCCCTCAGGAAATTGGCATCTAACATTCATTCACTGTATATATATCCTATAGCATATTTGATTCATACATGCACTATATTTATATACTCTGTTCATATGTACAAACCCTTGCACTTAACTACTCTGCAATTCTGGTTAGATGCCAAACTGCATTTTGCTGTCCTAGTACTTGTTACTCTGTTCAATGACAATACAGTTGAATCTAATCTAAAGTGCATTTATGAGATCCCATACCTTTTTTTTAAAGTGTGGGATAGTTCCTAAAGTGTTAGTTGTTAAATTAAAAGTGTAAAGTGAATCAAATTTATGTTCTTGGTTGATCATTGAGTCCGTAAAATGTCAGAAGCTGACCTTGAGGATGAGTCTTTGTCAGTGCACCAAAGAGGTAGCGTGAGGATAAGTCTCTGGGTGGGGCTTAGTCAGGCACAGTATTTCAGTTCAGCTAACCAACGGTCAGATCCACACCAACCTGAAGTGTGTTTATGTGTTTGCTGTGTAATGGGCTCGGGGCCCTCTGCAGCCGGCCCCAACACTAACTGTTCCAAATGCAACCAAGAGCTGTGAGTAACACCTCCAGGCGTGTTCCTCCAGTTTTATTTTTTTCCTTCTAACTTTTTTTTTTTCTGCCTTTTTTTTTTCTAATTTTCAGAATCATGGCCGAGATAAAGGAGCGTACCTTTATTGCCATCAAGCCCGATGGTGTGCAGAGGGGAATCATCGGAGAGGTCATCAAGAGGTTTGAGATGAAAGGCTTCAAACTTGTGGGCATGAAGATGCAGCATGTAAGTAACAAATTATTTTTCTTTCTAAGACTCTTTACCTTTTTTTAGGGCAAAGGGATTTAAATGAGCAGCTTTCATAACACTGTATTATAGCAGCCTAGAGTATATGCATGTGATCTTGTGAGTGTCGAGTAGCAGTTAAGACTTGTGGTGAGCTGATTAGCCTGCTTGTCTATTCCTGACTGTAGCATAGATTAGCACTAAGAGTCGATGTATTCTGATCCTAGAAAATCTTATCCGTGACAGGGTGGGATGCTGCTTTACCCTAAAGTGTGCCAAGTTTATGAAACTGCATTATGTGACAGTGAGCTAAGACTAGTGTTGGGACAACGAAGCCTCATGAAGCATTTGCTTTATTTTTTGACCCCACTAGATGGTGGTCTTGGCTTAAAATATTATTCATTTATAAGGCACTACGATAAAAACTTCCACTCTACTTATCGAGCCTACTGAGCTTCAGATCTCTTAACTATCCTACTGGTGCACATAACCCACTGGCTTTTAATATCCCTGCTGTTAAAACGGGTGGGGAAATTCGCTTTTTTTTTTTTTATTTCGCTCCTTTTAAATGGAATAATCTACTGTCTCAGCTTCAGTTGGATACACTGATTCCTTTCATTTTAAAGACATTCTTATTGATCTTATGATTTCTGAATGTACATTTGCTTGTTGAATTCATTATGTGCTTCTGTTGAGTGTATAATATTATGGGTATGTGTTGAATTGCATTTGAAATGAAAATGAAAGGCTTTAGCAATGGTGATTGAGTGTTTTCAGCCCTTTGTTGAACAAAAAATGCCATTTCTTAAACTCCATAGATGAAGCAAATGCTTCATTGTCCCAACACTAGATAACTGAAGTAAAGTGTAGTAGGTGCAGTCAGAAGTGGAGTGAAAAGGGAGTAAAGTACGGTCTGATTTAGGGCTACAAAAATGATGTCCAGAGATTATTTGTTTTCAGGGTGTAGTTTTTAGTTTCTTACCAAAGCATGAAGTCAAATACCAATCAAGTAACCAGAGCCCAAAATGTCCTCACTTGTCTTATCAGAAAGAATTAAACTTAATCATTTGCACACTGGATTTGTCAGATTTTGACTCTTTGTCTTTGAGAAGTTAGTTGACAGCACCCTGTGACAACATGAATGCAGCTACTAGTATAAACAATTGTACAGCATGTTTATGCTAGTCTACATGCAATAACAGTTAATGAATGTACATTAGTTTCATATGACCCGTGCTAAGATCTGTGTTATTTATTTCAGAACATTGACTGTGCACAGTAAGACATTAATCTTGTACAACAAGAGAATATGCATTGTGCAGGTTGATGGAACAGTAAATAGAAAATTAGTATAGAAAATTAAGTAAAATTACAGAACAGGGCAAAGAGACAATATATAAGATATATAAATGGAAACATTGAAGCAAGATTCAACAAGACAGGCTGCCCCCCAACATGCGCGCACACACACACACACACACACACACACTTCATAAATGTTTACACTCTTGTCTTGACAGTAGCCAACACTTAGCAAGATGTGAGAAGGCATGGGGACTCGTAACAGATCTTGTTTGTCTGTCTACATTAGTTTCATATGAGCCGTGCTAAAATCTGTCTGTCTACATTGTCTCCTGTCTGCAGGCCTCCGAGGATCTCCTTAATGAGCACTACGCTGACCTGAAGGAGAGGCCATTCTTTCCTACCCTCATCAGCTACATGAGCTCTGGTCCAGTGGTTGCCATGGTGAGGAGGCAGTTGTTTTTTTTTTTTCCCTTTCCTACCTACAATCAAGGGTCTCTTGAACCAGAAAGGATTAACTTGGGAAGAACTAACAGTTTGTCATGACACTGAAGATTGCTTTGATTGTCTTTATTTCGAACATGCAAGCTAGTAAAACAACAAAAAAAACAAGTTTAAATATTAATAGATGAATAAGTAAAAAACAAAACAAAAAAAATTGAGAAAACAGACACTTTCTGCAAGCTCGAAAGGGAGTAGGAAGAAGTTAAAAAGTTATTGAGTCCTACCCCTTAACAGATCTATATATATATATATATATATATATATAGATATAGATATATAGATATATTATATATAGATGGATAGATAGAGATATATAGAGATATAGAGATATAGAGATATAGATATAGAGATAGATAGATATAGATAGATGATATCTCATTACTAAACAATTTATATTACATTGTAAGAGAAATTATGAGTATCTCTGTTCTTTTTTTTTTTTTTTTTTTTTTTTTTTTTTTTGGAATAGCTTTAATTTAATTTTAACTTTTGCATCATCCCTCTGTGCTGTGTTGCAGGTGTGGGAGGGCAAGGGTGCAGTGAAGACCGGCAGGGTGATGCTGGGTGAGACAAACCCAGCCGACTCCAAGCCAGGAACCATCAGAGGAGACTTCTGCATCGACGTCAGCAAGTGAGTGCTTTATTAACCTCGAGGCACTAAAAACCCTTCCAGTTTAGAGATGCAACAAAAGGATATTAACCCATAAGAACCCAGACATTTATCCTTGAAAGAAAATTATCAGGGGTGGACCACATAGAACACATTTATGATTTTTTTTTTATTTTATTTTATTTTTTTTTAAATAGGTAGCATTTAAATGTTAAAGAACTGTGATGTGACATATGTCACATTGGGCATTTATGGTATTTATTTTTATATTTTATATATACTCGACACCTTTTCTGCTTACAGAAACACAAATTTGCCTTTTTCTCTGCATCTCCACAACATATATTAAAATTGTGACATTAATAGTGCTGTTGAACAACAAATTCTTCTTCAGATTTGTTTTTAAGTAACTAATTAATAATAAATAAAAATTGGAAAAGTCTATGGAAAACATTGATTTTGTGTTTTTGTGCTGATGTCTGTTTGTAAATGCCTTTTCCAAACAAAATTCAAAAAAAAAACTACAAAAAAAAATCGGCAGTAGATAAAAAAGACATGGGTAATAAAGTACATTATTAAGAGATTAAGCTGCAGAGAAAATAATAAAAACATCTAGGAACAACCTAAAAATGCCTCCCTGAACAAAAAAGTTTTAAGCCCTTTTCTTAAAGTGTCCAGACTTCCGTGGGTTCTTATGGGTTAAAGTTTGTTTCTTTGGACTGAATTCTCTGAATCTTCATTGCTCTTGTCTCACAAGTTGTCCTTCTCCTTCTGACAGAAACATCATCCACGGCAGTGACTCTGTGGAAAGTGCCAAAAAGGAGATTTCACTGTGGTTCAAACCAGAAGAGCTGGTCAGCTACACTAGCTGTGCCTTCAGCTGGCTCTACTGAGCGCTCTGGTCCTTCAGCAGCAGTCCTCTCACCACTTGGTATTCCAGTGAAACTTTTGCCTCAGATTTCCTGTTTTTGTCCATAGCCTAGAGGGAGAAGGACCGACGTGAAGTTCTTCATGTCTCAGTGCTCACATTCCCTCTGTCCTCCTCATACTGTATCTGGATCTGGTCTCCGGTCCACGTCTAGTCCCAATTCATTCCTCGGCTCCAAATCCTTTTGGAAACATTCCATTTCATTCCTTGAATGTACAGTTATTGACTTGTCTTGACTGTCTGTTTTGTTAAAAGATCTGCTTTCCAATAAAATGCACACAATTCAAACTGTTTCTTTATTCTGCAACACTGCTGTACACCTGATGGGTTGCTGACCTGCTTTAAAAGTGCTTGGATTTTGGATAAAGTGCTTGTAAATGCTTGAAATTCTTTTTTTAATACTTTATTGCAAGGCTTCTTACTTTCACAAACATAATGAGTAATTTCGTTTTCTCTACAATATTGTACCTTGCATTTTTTTTTTTTTTTTTTTCTTCAAGGTATATATTCACAAAGTAAATAACAAACATAGGGTAAACGGGCAAACATATATACAAGGCAAACTGGTATTCCCCAAATGAGGATCTCTAAGAAAAGAAATAAACCACAAACTAATGACACCAAACAAAAAAAAATGCTTGAAATTCAGAGCAATGTGTTGTAAAAATTCTCAGTGTGATTATTACAGCTAGAGTACTCTGCCCTACAAAGACCAACTGCAGTATCTACATTTCAGGTCGAAATTGAGTTATAACTAAATAACTCCTTGATGTCTTGTGACAAAGTTTAAAGGTTTTCAGATAAATCATAAAATTGCAGAAAAAAACTGCAAAATCCAACTTAAAACCAAAGCACAGTTTACTTGCCACAGTCTGATTTGCATTTAAACATAAAACAAAAGCAGTGTGACCTTGTATTTCTTGTGTTGAATAGTGAAAACAAGAATATAAGTTTATTTGATAGGGAAAGTATCTAGATCAGGGGTCTATGGTCTTGAATTCAAATTACCTGGAGGCAGTATCAAAATGACAGAAAAACAAAATTACTAAAAGACACAAAATTACAAAAGCAGCTGCCTTTCTTTTTGTTAACGTCCTGGAAACAAGTGAAACAAAGCTCCAGCTGGAGCAATAAAGGGACCTTCCACACACAACACGGTAAAGAGACATTCATATAAAACTGACATTAAACTTTCATATCAAGGTGAGGGCCACAAAATATCGTTAAGAGGGCCGCAATTGGCCCGCGGGCCGCGAGTTTGAGACCCCTGATCTAGATAGTAATTAAGTAAAAAAGTGAGGTAAAATTATATTCAGACTAAAATAAAGCATTACTTTATAATAAGTCTAAAATACACAAATCTTTGAATAGACACTTTTAAATACACTTATAACAAAATCAATTTGGAAATGTTTATTCATTGAAAACAAAATATAAAAGCTGAAAGAAGACAACAATGTAGTTACTGCTCTGGTTTTGCATTATTTATTAGAACCTTTAACAGCAAAACCAGAGTGCAGTAACTACATTTTTGGTGTTAAAGGTCAAACAGTCATTTTTGAGCATAAAAATTACATTAATACATGTAGAAATAAGTGTCATATCACTGACCTACCTATATCCCATTTGGCTGGCCAGTTAAAAAACATTAAAGCAGCTTTTCTCAGTTTTACCCTTTGTGTAGTTACTGCAGCTGGGTGATTCTCATGAAGCCAATATAGCCATAATGAGGCACAATTCATTGTCTTGTGTTAAAATATTTTCTATATTTTTAATTCACAAATTCATTACCGTAATGCGTCCAGATAAAAATATCATGGTTTCCCCACATTAAATATTTAATAAACTTTATAAAAATAAATATATTTGTTTAAAAATGTATAATTTAACACAATATTATCAAACATAATGGTTTTTGACAATGTATAAAGAACAAAATCTGAATGAAAATTGATGAGAATAAATGGTTAAATGTTACGGTAATGATAGAATTGTTTGCATTAAAATGTATATTGTGTATATACATTTTAATGTAATATAATGTGATGTATAATGTGTATATTTTAATAAAATACACGTTGGTGATACCAGCTACCCTTTTTTTAAAAATGTGTTACGGTAATGAATTTTGCTCAGTGTCTCTAAAAATGTCAGAAAATACCTTAACATTTTTCAAATAGATTATAAATTCATATTAAACAGTGACTTTACATTGTATATGTTATAAAGGGTCAAATAAAATATGTATTCAATGCTCTTGGATTATTGCTATGAGCTGCACCATGTTCATGAGAATCACCCAGTTAGACTTTGTATGTCAGTACTGCTGTAGGGTGATGTTGGATGTGGTTGTCCCGGTAACTGATGTTATGAAAGAGCTCAGACGTCCTCTGGACCTTTAATGCCTCGGCCGTGACTTCCTGGATTAGTGGAGCTGCCTGTGCAAAGGCCAGCATGCCCTTGAAAGGACAAAGGATTTCCAACTTGTTTGAAGTCATAAGCCTTTTTTTATTCAGTGTAAAAGTCAGATCTTACAAAAAACCACCAGATAAATTTTCACAGCCATGCGGAAACAATTTGCAACGCTTGTAAACAAAGAAGCCATCCATAACAACCAATATTATGATCCAAACATTTGGCTTTATTTACAAAGTCTATCAAAGCTTGATCACAGCACAAATTTACCATATGAAAGGAAAAATGGTATACACTATCAAAAAGATGTACAAACTTTTAAACTGCAATCTAATAATGTACCTCAGGGGTCTGTGTTAATATCAATAGATTTATAATCATTAACATAGAATTTTTTTTTCTCATTTGTATCCAAAATAAATTTTGCACCATAACCCTCTCAACTCACAATTATTTTCAGACAATAATAACTCCAACACGTTAAGTCATTTTTATCAAATATATATGTATAGCACCACGATATAATGGTTTAATATAATCAGAGAGGGGGAGGGGATCACATACAAAAGACCCGTGTTAGTATCCAAGAAAAAAAGAAAACAAACAAATATCCAAATCCAGCTTGTTCTCACTACTGCCCACATCTGGCAGAACCAGTTCATGTGAAGGAAGAACTCTGCGACCACAACAGAGTCCTTTTAATGGAAGCCCATTACCACCAGGGAAAGAAAAGTACTATGAAATAGGTCAAAAATGTAGTTTTCTCTTATGGGATATATAATAAGAGTCAACACTGAGGTACTATGTGAAAATTACTAAGCCAAAGTTAAGGTAGAAAATTTGGTCAAAATTGCGAAATGTGAAAAAAAATAGCAAAAGTCAAATTTAAGTAGACAAAATGTTGCTAAATCCCAATTAAAACTTTGGGTAACGCTTTATAATAAGGTCCTTAATAACCATTAATTAACAAGTAATAAGGCATTGTTCTCGCTTTAGATCCGGTAGTTGCAAAAAGCATAGTTAACTTATAGTTAACTTATAATAGATGAGCAATAAAGTATATTTTAATATCAATAAGCAAACAAAATAAGATTAATAAAGGCATGGCAGAGACATAATGGGTGGGTCATGGGTGTTTGTAATGCCATTATTAACACTTATATAAGCTTATAAACACACAATAATGTTAATAAGCATCTTGTAAGGACTTACAAGGGCCTTATTACTTGTTAATTAATGGTTATTACAAGGACCTTAATATAAAGCGTAACCAAACTTTTTTTTTTTTTAGTATTTTTTTTTGTTTTATCATGCCCAAAAATGACTTTCTTTTCTTGGCAGAAATGTACTTCTATACATTTTGTGATCACAGCGGAAGAGGAAAAAAAAAATATATAGACGGACTGAAAGACAACCAATGACGTTTACAACATCAACAATAAAAAACAAGCTCAGTACGACATCGGCACAACGCGCTCTGTTCTACATGCATTCAGTGGATCAGTGCACCCAATAAACCCTCTCGTTGCTTCCATCAACTACTGCCCAAACACTTAAAATGCACGGCTACTATTGTCGGGACAACGAAGCTTCACGAACCATTTCCTTTATTTTTTGACGCCACTAGATGGCGGTCTTGGCTTTAAAAAAAGGCTTCAGTAATGCTGATTGAGTGTTTTTTTAGCCCTTTGTTGAACAAAAAGCGGCATCTAATGGGCTCCGTAAATAAATCAAATTCTTCACGAAGCTTCGTAATCCCACCACTAACGGCTAGTGTTGGGACAACGAAGCTTCATGAAGCATTTCCTTTATTATTTGACGCCACTAGATGGCGGTCTTGGCTTTAAAAAAAGGCTTCAGTAATGCTGATTGAGTGTGTTTTTTAGCCCTTTGTTGAACAAAAAGCGCCATCTTTTGGGCTCCGTAAATAAAGAAAATGCTTCCCGAAGCTTCGTTGCCCCACCACTAACGGCTACCCATGGATAGAGGTCAAACTTGTTCCATTTTTTTTTTAGATTTCAAACAAAAAAAGTTGGATATCTACAGGTAAAAAGAGAGAAACAGAAGATCCAAAACAGTGTTGATTGTGCATTAGATTATTTGGGGTTAATCTAGAGGAGGGTAGCAGCAGTTAGTCCGTAGAACAGTCGTTTTTTTCTCTTTTTGTACTAAGATATTAATGCAGTTTGGTCATGAAGTACTTTAATGCGTCTTTCTGCCTCCAACTCCTGTGACAGATCTAAACCTGAAACCTGTCTGCTTCAAATGATTGTGAGACACTGTGTTTTATTGCTCATTTGGTCTTAGAAGCTCGGCTTTTCTGCTTAAGCTTTGTATCCAATCTGATCAGGAGACGAATTAAAAAGGAAACTGGTCAAAAAAAAAAAAAAAAAAACATCCTGTGAAAAAAAAAAATCAAAAGAAAACAGGAAGCCACAAAAAGCAAATCAAACTACAAAAAAGCAAAAACATTCACAAGTTTTTTGTCATCACTCAAATGTTTTACATGAAAATAGATTATAAAGCTACACATGGACACAAATACATGAAATGGTTAGTGAGATAAGACCTCTATTGTTTGAATCGTGTGGAAGCTAATAAGAGCCCTAATAAGTCAAATCTTGAAAGCAAACATGTGAAATTTAACCACTACTAAATACTTAGTATTAATGCATTTTACTATGAAAATCGTCCATTTAAATTCTTGCATTTAAAATTTATTTTAGGTTAATTTCAAATGATGCAATTTAAAAAAAAAAAGTGATTTCAAGTTGTTTTGAGTCAAAATTGAAGCGTCGCAAATGCAAAAAAAATATATTTCATGTTTTTTAAATTAAACTTTCAAAGTTTACCCCAAATTACAGGAAATAATACAGGAAATTGTCCGGATGAGAATGTTTTAATTTACTCCTTTTGAAACTTTTGTTTAAAGTTATGTTCAACAAGATGAATTCTACCTTGTTAAACATAACAAGATAATTATCTAGTTCAAGATGATAATTAGTGTCGGGACAACGAAGCTTCGCAAAGCATTTGCTTTATTATTTGACGCCACTAGATGGCGGTCTTGGCTTAAAAAAAAAGGTGAAAAATGGTAATTGAGTGTGTTTTCAGCCCTTTGTTGAAAAAAGAGCGCCATCTCTTGGGCTCATGAAGCTTCGTTGTCCCAACACTACTTAGTATTAATGTATTTTACTGAAAATGAAAATCGTCCATTTGAATTCTTGTATTTAAAATGTATTTTAGGTTAATTTCAAACGATGAAATTAAAACAAAAATGATTTCAAGTTGTTTTGAGTCCAAATTCAAGCGTCACAAATGCAAAAAAAAACAAAAATTCATGTTTTCAAATTACAGGAAATAGTCCGGATGAGAATATTTTAATTTAATTTAATTTAATCCTTTTGAACTTTGAACAGCATCCCTAAAGATGAAATTTAACTTGTGGCGGAATATATTAACTTTTATTTAAAGTCATGTTCTACTTTGTTAAACATAACACTTGGTGGGCACAAGATAATTATCTAGTTCAAGATGATAATTAGTGTTGGGAAAGCGAAGCCTCATGAAGCATTTTCTTTATTTTTTGGACACCACTAGATGGCGGTCTTGGCTTTAAAAAAAGGGTGAAAAATGGTAATTGAGTGTGTTTTCAGCCCTTTGTTGAACAAAGAGCTCCATTTATTGGGCTCCGTAAATAAAGCAAACGTTTCACGAAGCTTCATTGTCCCAACACTAATAATAATAATGAATGGGCACGCTTGCTTTTTTTAATATTGCACCACTTGAAATCTCCTACAGTCAGACAAACGGTAAAAAAAACAAAGGTTTACAGTTATTATGGCACTTATTTGCTTCCACAGAAGAGATGCACAAGCTTTTCAAACCCAGCTTGTACTTACTACCCTTATAACAAACAAAAAAAAGAAAAAAAAAAAAAGAAACACAAACTTCCTGAGAATCTAATCATGAACCTTACTGGTAGAAAGAGAAATTATGGATCTTTTACTGTCACTGAGAAGTTTAAATCTGCTCTGCATTTCACTACAGCCATTGACCATACAGTGAGTATACTGTATGTGAACCCTTTTGCTCACAAGTCACAGTTACACAATACCATTTTTGTTAAATTATCTCATATGTTAATTATATTAATGTAGTGATTATGACATTTGAGGGTGCTATAACCTTTATTTAACATAGCAAAATAATATGGGATCTATTATTGCATATCAAATTAGAAGACTACCTCATGTGCTGTGATAAAATTCTTCCATGTTTGGTGTCTAGTCTTCAAGTGGATCATTTTTTTTAGGTAATCATTTTCATTTGCATATGCTAACACACTGCCATAGTCTATTTAACCACTCTTGTTTTAGTTAAACATGGCTAGATCAGGAGGTAGTAGATAACAGCTGCAAAAATCTAGCTCGAAGAAGAAGAAGAATGAAAGGAGTCAAGCATGGATTTCTGACTAATCAGGATTTGTAACTCCATACCATCATAGCTTTGAAGAATATATCTATAGAATCTATGTATTTATTTATTTATGCAACTTTGAGATCCTGTCGTGTTATGTGAATGCTGCCCTCATTGACTATTGAAAAAGCAGTGCATTATTCATTATTCAGCATTATTCACAACAAACCTGTTATTCTGTGGCTCAGGTGAATCATAAAACAGCTTGCATACATATGGCTCTGACATGAGAATAACCCAAACAAAAACAACAAACACACACAAATGCTTTGCATATTACCCCAATAAAATATTGAACATATTCTTTTTTTTTTTTTTTTTTTGCATTTGGACAACAAAGCGGATAATGATAATGAGCCCAACCTCTTTTTTTTTTTTTTTTTTTCAATGACGGAAACCAAAGTTGATGCTACAATTGCTGAAGTCTGGAGTCTTGAGTGTGCCACATTATCAGTGCTTAATTATATTCAATTAATACATACTACATACTATATTATAACCCTTTGATGCACAACGTGGGTCTAAAGTGACCCGACTTACTTTTTATATTCTATATCTTTGCAATGAATTTATTTTATCATCCATTATTCCAGGTTTTCCTCAATTAACTTGTTTTTGATCATCATACGTCCTAATTTTTTGTTTTCATGTCTTACTTTTTGAATAAAAACACTTTTTTTTAATCGCTATGCTTCTAATGCACAAGGTAATTTTTTAACCAATGTGTTTAAACTTGATGTAATAATACAAAAACTATTTTTCTTCATAAAGTATGAAAGAAAAAATGGATATAATGATAATAATGTTGTAATAAAAAAAGATATTCAAGCAAAGGTGTTTATATGTTGTGCATCAAAGAGTTAAAGCAATCACACATTGATTAAATTTGCATTCAATCAATGTAAAATTGCATGAAAAAAAAATTGCAAAATAATTTCTGAATTTAATTTGCTTATACATCTTTAAAATAACTAATTCTGATAAGTAACTAGAATACCAGTGTGCCAACTACATATAGCTAATATTGATCCAATCCACAAAGAGGCAACAGGCCAGTCGAGCTCCAGTAGATAAAGGCACTATGTGGATTTGTATTTATTTAAATAAAAATGCATTTAAAAATCCAAGGTAACACTTTATACTAGGGAACACATATTCAACATTAATAAGTTGCTTATTAGCATGCAAATAAGTAAAATACTGGCTCTTAATTAGTCATTATTAAGTAGTTATTAATGCCTTATTCTGCATGGCCTTATTATACAACCAGTAAGACATTAACTAAGAGTTAACTTTTTACTACTAATAAGCAATAAATGTGAAGTTATTGAGGGAAAACTCTTAGTTAATGGCTAACTGGTTGTATAATAATAAGCCATGCAGAATAAAGCATTAATAACTACTTAATAATGACTAATTAAGAGCCAATATGTTACTTATTTGCATGCTAATAAGCAACAAATTAATGTTGAATATGTGTTCCCTAATATAAAGTGTTACCAAATCCAATCATTAATTCACCATTAACAGGCAGAATAAGAAATAGAAAAATCAATTGGAAAATGTAATTGTTTTTTTTCTCCCTAAAATGTATTAATTGACTATAATCTAATAGTGAATAAGTCTATAAATGTGATGGCATACTCCACACTCCATATGGACCGAGAGGAGTTTTGCCCTCCTCAGGGTATAAATACAGCAGACATAGTCCAAAAGACAACATAGACATCTGCAATCTGAATCACGGGAGTGATGCATCGGTCACCATCTACCAATGTGTGAATCTGCTGTACAGTTTGGCTGAAACATGAGGCCAAACATTGACATTGGTCAGTTGTGCTGTCTGTCTGTCTCTACGATAAGACTGCACTGCAAAAAAGGTGATAAAAACAAGATAAAAACACTAAATCTGAGGGGAATTATCTTGCTGCATGGACAGATAATTTCACTTAGCCTGCTGCCCCCGCAACCCGACCCCGGATAAGCGGACGAGAATGGATGGATGGATGAAGATTTATTAAATTAAGATTATTAAATCTAGAAATAAGCATGTTGTATGCTTAAAATAAGAAATGAACTCTTAAACCGAGATAAATAATCTAACACTTTTAAATCTAAGTTTTTTTTATCTTGATAAGAAACAAATAATTTGCAGTGTACACCTCTGCATATCGTCACAAGAAAAATCTAAATTAACAAGAAATTCAAAACCAGGCAAAATCAGAGCATAACTGTAAAAAAGTCCAGATTACAAGCAATAGAAGGAAGTAAGAAATAAGAATATTTTCAAATTAAATTCATTCATTATCTTAAAACAAGATAAATTAAAGCTGCAAGAAGTGAAGAACTGGCCCCAGCAGAGTGCAATGCAAATTATTTGTTAAATTATTACTTAATTTCTTATTTTAAGCGTTCAACATTCTTTTTTTTCTAGATTTAACAATCTTAATTCAAGAAATCTTATCAAGTGAAATTATCTGTCCATGCAGCAAGATCATTTCTCTCAGATTTAGTGTTTTTATCTTGTTTTTAGACACTTAGACCTTTTTTTGCAGTGTGTTTAGTCCCGGACAGCCAACTGTATAGGTCAAAGTACATATTGTAGAGGGTTGGACAATCAAAGTGTAGCCCATTATACCAGTAAGGTTTGTCTTTTATACAACATACCCTGCAGCTCACTGACAGTCACACTATGTAAATATGTTTCTCATTTAATATGTCTTTTAAACAAGGTAACTGGGGGTGGGGGAGGGGGCTATTAGCTCCACAGTTTCATCATTTCTGTTCAACATTACAGCACAATTTCAGTCTTCAAGACAATGTATGGGCTGAAATATGTGCCACCAGAAACTGAATTTGAATTATTTATATTTGAATTTGACTTGTTTAACTTGAATAATCGCATTAAAAAACTGAATTTGAATCACATAATTTGAATTTGTATTGTTCAATGTGAATCATTGCATTGAAAAACCGAATCTGAATTGTAATTTGAAATTGAATTTATTAGTTTGTAACTGAACATTCAGTTCTCACAATTCAAATTCAGTTCGCCAAATTCAATTTCAATTTTCTACTACGAACATCTGGGTAGTTGAGGCAGAGCAATCAAACGCAGAAAATGGATGTGCTGATTGGCCGAAGAAGCGGCATGGCAACCGGGTGGCAACAAATGTTACAAAAAAAAAAAAAAGGGAGGTGCTGATTGGCCGAAGAGGCGCTATGGCAACCAGTTGCCAACAAATGTTACAAAAGAAAACAGAGGTGCTGATTGGCCGAAGAGGCGCTCTGTGTATCTGTGCTTGATTGCTCTGCCTCGACTACCCGGATGTTTGTCGCAGAAGATTGAAATTAAATTTTGCGAACTGAATTTGAATTGTAAGAACTGAGTGTTCAGTTCCAAACTAATAAATTCAATTTCAAATTCCAATTCAGATTCACTTTTTCAATGCAATGATTCAAATTGAACAGTACAAATTCAAATTATGTGATTCAAATTCAGTTTTTTAATGCAATTACTCAAGTTAAGCAATTCAAATTCAAAGATAAATAATTCAAATTCAGTTTCTGGTGGCACATATGTCAACCTATAACAATGCTGTTATATTAAGTATTAATTTTTTTTTTTAATGCAGCCCTAGAGGATTTACAGCATCTATTTTGGCGACCTGATGGAGCTGAAGAACCACTAATATGAATGATATTGTTGAACTTGAAGACATCTTGGTCGTGTAATGGTTGAATCAGAAATGACTGCAGCTGTGGAAATCTTCTGGGCAATATTAGAGGGAACAAAATCAAAAAAAAAAAAAGAAAAGACCAAAATCAGTAATGCTGAGCAGCACTGTACTAAGATCTCTCTTCAAATCACAATCCTTTATATCTATACTCTGTAGTTCTGTTTGAATAGGTCTCCACATTCTATATGAATATAATTATATTTATGAAACGATGCACATTAAGTTTGCCACACAGCCACCAAAAATGTAAATGCAAAATAGGTACATTAAGACAAAAACAACTCCAAAATCATTACAAAAAAAAAAAAAAAAAAAAAAAAAAAAAAAACTTCAAGTACTATTAACAAAATATAAGTCCACCTGGCAATATTGTTCGGAAGAAATTAAATCAAAATATACACAACTCTGTTCCTTTCACTGCCAGCCCTCTTCTTCTCTTCTCAGGCCGTTCAGTGGCTGACTCTCTGACCTGAAAACAAAAACAAAAACAAAAAAAAAAAAAACTAGACCTGGCTCAATAAATGGTTGTCACAGTTTGTACAGGTCTCTGTGTGCGGCCCACGTCGAGGCAGAGGCAGGGTGGGCTGGTGTCGACTTGCAGGACTCCCATTTCTGTGGAAAAAGGGTTGTTGTATATCCGTTCAAATATCTTGTCTGATTGGACGTCTCAGACGGGAGATGATGACGTCATCCGTAGCTGGTATGAAGGGGAATGCCCTTTTATGGAACCCAGGTTTTGTGCACACAGCTACAAGGTTAGAAATGTGTTCACCTTCCCTTCAGGATCGTTCAGAAGCTTTAAACCGACTCCCTTTTTCCTCGTCATCGACATCTCCTGTACTGACTCCATAGAAGGCCCGTGGCGTTGGTCTGAGTGTGACTGGAGGCTAGTTCCTGATCCTTGCTGGGGGTTTTTTCCAGAGGTGTGTCCTCTCCCACTTGTCCTGCTCTGTCCTGACCTCAGGGCT
Source organism: Centropristis striata (assembly GCF_030273125.1). Taxonomy (NCBI): domain Eukaryota; kingdom Metazoa; phylum Chordata; class Actinopteri; order Perciformes; family Serranidae; genus Centropristis; species Centropristis striata. The sequence goes on from NC_081537.1 coordinate 5,868,768, forward strand.
CCTGTTTAATGTAGTAGCTGCCTGAGCCGTTGCTCTCCTGGTCGGAGGTGCCCTGTGAGAAGGTAAACTCATCCACCTCAGCCGTCTCCTCCTTCATTCGCAAGAGAGACTCTACAGACGTGGGCAGAGACAGATAAAAGAGAGAGAATGGCGGCACACATGAGCCAGTTGTGTTCAGTTACTTTGAGGGAAATCATGGAGGAGCCTTTGTCTTTGTTCCAGGTGTTAATGTTGACTTTACATTAGGGCTGCACGATAAATCGGTAAAAAATTGCGATCTCGATTTGCACGTACACGTGAGCTTATTTCTACACACGTCGATTCTGACACATGCTTCTATTTCCTCACGGATTTTTTTCAAGTGCCCCCAAACGCAGCACTGCTGCTGCTGTCTTAACGTCAACACGTGATTCAGTGAAGGAAGCCTGTTGAGTGTTTGGAACAGTGTTGCCAACTGAGCGACTTTTCAGAACCCCCCAGCGACTATTTTTTCAAACAAGCAACTAGCGACAAATCTAGTGACTTTTTCTGGTGTTATTAAGGGTGTTTCCACTACCGCCCAATACCCGAAATGAGGTAGGTCTCGCAGAAACGCCCCTAATTTGAATATGAGACGTCCGGAGAGGTCTTTTGACAGGATTGTTTTTCGTCCCTGAAAAAAGCCTGGTTGCTGATTGGATAGAACGGCCAATCGCTACTTTCCTTACTGAGGAGTTGGCAACACTGGTTTGAAAAGAGTGAGTTAAAGTGGAGGAAGTCGGCGGTAAGGAGGGTTGAATGGATGGCGACGAAAACCCAATCGGTAGTGGCGAGACTCACCCACCAGAACTAACCTCCACGACTGTCTGTGCTAGCGAGGAAATACCTGTGTATTCCTGCAACAAGCTCACCTTCTGAACGGCTGTTCAGTACAGGTGGGAACATTGTGACATGTCACCGTTCGTCACTGAATTATCAACATGTTGACAGACTTGTTGCGTTTCTGGCCAAGAATCTTTAAGCTAATTGTGAAGTGCTGTGTTCAGGGCCTCTACGTTCTAAGGAAATCAGTTTGTTGTGCATATGATGAAAGGGGGGAGTTGTTATCAGCCGCATGTCTCAATTTTTAGTTTTGTTAAAATAATTCATCTTCCAATGATACAATTACTACTATGCCCTTGCCAAAGCACTGTTTTTTTTGTTTTACATTTTGTGAAAAAAATTGTGCCAGAGAATCGTGATCTCAATTCTACGCAAAAAAATCGTGATTCACATTTTTTTTCCAGAATCGTGCAGCCCTACTTCACATGCATGATGAGCATCAACACAACTGAAATATCAAGTCAAACAAACATGCCTCGTGACTGCTTCAAAGTGAAAAACAACAACAAAAAACAGACTTGACTGACATGAGGAAATATTCATGTGAGAACAATGACAATGTGGTTGGTTTGAGAGCAGAACATAAAGCATCAGCAGCATCCAGCTTCACAGCGAGCCACTCAGCAGGACTGTCTTCTGTTAGAAATGCCTCGGAGCCTCAGGAGGCTCGCTTTTGTGCTGATTTTATCGTTAGTGTGATGTTACCTGATTTGTGGGCTTGGTGGAGGTGGGTTCGGGGTCGGGGCCGAGAGGGCCCCTGGGCAGGGTAAGGGGGCGGACTCTGCTCTTCATCCCCCGAGAAGCTGCTCCTCCTCCTGCCTGCCTGACTGAAGGGCCGTCGACCAACCGGAATCTTCCTCTCTAAACACCAAGCCAGACTCGGGTAAGCTACCAGGGGCTTATTACACACAGGGGTTCAGTTCAACCGCTTCAGTTCAGTTTTAGATTTAGTATTGTGAAGGAAAGTTTAAAGGCTACAGATTTAGGTGACCTTTTTTTTTTTATTTAACCTCGCATGTTGTTACCTGAATAAGCCCCTGGTAAGCTAACAGACTGCCAGACCCTAGTAAGCAGATACACTGTTAGCTACCAAGAACAAGGCTACAGCAACTATAACAAATGCATAAAAGTCTTGACTGCCAATTTTGAATAATTTCACATTCATTCAATTTTCATTTTTCCATTTGCATGCCCATGTGGTATGGCAAAAATAAAACTACAGTTTTAAAAACAGATTTTCATGTTTAAAAAACATAATTGCTGCAAAAAAACAAAAAAAATGTTGTGTGTGTATACCTCTGCGTATCGTTGTCACAAGAAAAACCTAAATTAAAAAGAAATTTAAACCAGGCAAAATCAGGGCATTAACTATAATAAAGTCAGGATTGCAACTAGGGGTGTTCCATATCAAATCATTCATGATTATACCGGTATATGTTTTTTATGGGTAAAAAAACCCACCCCCATGTCCTCCTCCGAGACATGCACGCGCATTCACGCACTGAATTTATTGAGCTGCCCTCCCCACTGCACTTCAAAAACAACAAAACACCACAAAACAAGCACCAACCCTTTCAGTATCAGTCCCGTCCCCACATCATCTCTCGTGTGCATCATAACAGCACAGAAGCAGCACTAGTAAAAATCACAAACAACCTTACAATTGCTTCAGGCAAAGGACTTTGTCTCTGTTCTGGTCTTTTTCGATCCGAGTGCTGCATTTAATACCATTAATCATCACATCCTGTTACAGCGACCGGAACATTTAATTGGCATTAAAGGAACCGCTCTAAGCTGCTTTAAATCCTATTCATCAGATCGATCCCAGTTTGATCATGTCAAGTCAAAGTGTTCCACAGGATTCTGTCCTTGGAACAATTGTATTCACACTATACAAGCAAAATATCATTAGAAAACATTTGATCAAATTTCATTGTTATGTTGACGACACCCAATTATTTATATCAACCAAGCCGGATGAAACTGCTCAGCTAGCTACATTTCATGCAAGTCATTAAAAAACCCCTGGATGATCCACAATTTCCTGATGTTAGACTCACATAAAACTGAAGTTATTGTGCCAGAACACCTCTGAAACACAATATCTAAAAATGTAACTACCCTTGATGGCATTACCCTGGCCCTAGCACTAACATAAGGTATCTTTATCAGGATTTGTCCTTTAACTCCCATATAAAACAAACTGCATAAAGGACTGTTTTTCACCTACGGAAAAATAAGACACATCCTGTCTTAAAAGGATGCAGAAAAAGTAGTTTATGCTTTTGTTACTTCGAGGTAAAAATCCCTTAAAATTCTTCAATTGGTCCAGAATGCTGCGGCTCGTTTACTGACAAGAACCAAGATAGGAGATCATATTTCTCCTGTTCTAGCCTCGCTCCAGAATTTTATTTAAAATCCTTCTCCTTACTTACAAAGCCCTTAAAGGTCAGGCACCATCATTTCTTAAAGAACTCATAATACCATATTACCATACTAGAGCACTGCACTCCCAAAACACTAAGATACTCAGTAGATTGAAAGCCAGAGCCTTCACTTATCAAGCTCCTGTGAAACCATCTTCCAGTTTCAGTTCAGGGGGCAGACACCTCTTTGACAAAGCCAAAACTTTATATCAATTAAGCTTTCAATTACATTTTGGCAGTAATTATGATTTTTTTTTAACATGAAAGTGCAAATTAGATTTTACCCATTTAACTTGGATCTTGTCATACATATTGTGCACACAAATGGAAGAAATATACATTTCAATTTGATTAAATTACTCAATTTTCATATTGGCAGCCATAGACTTCCATATAAGCTGCTTGTGTTCAGCAAAACTTGTGCCAGTTTAGTATTTACATCTGCTTTGCGTTTAAAAAATGTGGATCTGATGGGAAAGCAACACTAAAACACCTTCTGCTACCTGATACCTGAAGTATCTCAAACACACAGGCTATGTGTTAATAACTCTCCCACTCAAAAGGGAAAATAAATACTTATAACAACAACCAAGATTGTGACACAGAGGTACATGAAAGTATCCCTGACACACCAGGCAGATGACCGATCTGACAGCAGCAGAGTTTCTAGCACTAGTGTAGCCACCGACAGTAAGAGGAAGAGGAAAAGGAGAAGGCGGAGGAAGAAGCGGAGCGAAACGAATCAACAGTGAAAGATGGATTACTCACTTTTCTTTTGGCCTTTGTACTGCTGGGCCTTCTTCTTCTGCTTGGGTACAGATTGTGGCATTTCTCTGTTACCTGAAAGAAGATCATAAGACAGGAAGTTATGGGACATTTGTGAACAGTGAGCTATATAGTAAGGTGAGGAACAAACCAAGAAAGCTAATGACAAATAAACTAAAGGCCAAAAGTTTGGAAGCAACTTAAATGTTTCCCATCTAAAAATCTAAAACTTTGTCACAAGATAAAACAGACATCAAGGAGTTCATTTTTAGTTATAACTCAATTTCGATCAAAAATGTAGTTACTGCAGTTAGGCTTTGTAGGGCGGTACACACCTATACAGATTCTACATCGTCACACTGTTAAAATAATCACCTAAGTAATTTTTTGTCAAAATTGTTTTTTTGTTGCCTAAATCATCTCCTCATTGCCACCTATGGTAAAATCGCCTACATCCTCAGTTGATCAGATCATGTGATTTTACCCCTTTAAGATAATGGCCTATGTCAAGTGTGACTTAAGTTGATTTATTATGCCTAAGTCAAAATAAAATGTGACTTAGGTAATTTTTTGAACATGCCTTTGCGACTTCAGCAAGATATGGTAACACTTTATTTTGAAGGTGTCTACATAAGAGTGACATGAGCGTGTCATAAACATGACATGGGATGTGTCATGAACATTAATGACACTTTGAAGTAACATTAATGCTCATGATACTTGTTATGTCATGTTTCTGACAGGCTTGTGTGACTCTTATGTAGACACCTTCAAAATAAAGTGTTACCATATCGTGCTTAAGTCACAAAGGCATGTACAAAAAATTGCCTAAGTCATTTATTTCTCTTAAGTTACATAATTTAGTGTTATTACTATGCCAATAGTCATCCTTTGTTACATCCTTTTTGAGTGAAATGATCAATAAATGTCATATGTTACACTTTTCGTGAAGTTTTTTGTGTTTCCTGCAAAACTTGAAAAAAAGAGTTAGGCGATTATTTTAACAGGGTGACGATATTCTTACACACATATACATATATATATATATATTTTTTTTTTCAGTAGGATTCTTCCATCTACAATATGAGATATTGTGTATGCCAAGTTTACGTTTTGGATGAGAGCCTCAGCGGCATCGTGTTCTTACTCTGTGAGGCGGGGGGTTGGAGCTGGTAGTCTGTCAGCTGGCACCAGCCCACAGGGTAGAGGTCAGGTGACTCGCAGTCCACCCATTGGTCATACTCATCTTCCCAACCATCGAAGTGGATCCTCAGTAGCCGGTGCACAATCCTTGTCACCGTGGCAACACACACCAGCCGTGGCTCCATGAGATCAACAGCTTCCAGCTTCATGCCTTGCCGGAAACCGTGATTAGGAACCTCCTGGAAGATGCAAGAAGATGCCGTGCAAAAAAAATATTTTAATAATTTACATTAAATAAAAGCACACACACATTAATAGGCCGTAGGCGTAGGTTTATTATTGATTTATTATTATTTTGTTACTTAAAAACAAATCTAAAATGGAATTTGTTGTCTAACAGCACTATTAAAGTCACAATTTTGTGAAAAAATATGTTGTGGAGATGCAAAGAAAAAGGCAAATTTGTTTCTGCAAGCAGAAAATGTGTCTAGTTTATTCATTTTAAAATAAGAAATATCATAAACATAAATACCATAGACGCCCAATGTGATATGTCACATATGTCACATCACAGATCTTTGACATTTAAGGGGAGTATTTTTTTAAAAACATCATAAATGTGTTCTATGTGGTGTATCCCCCATAATTTTCCTTTAAGGATAAATTGGTCTGGGTTCTAATGGGTTAAGCTCAAATCAACTGAATTTTTTTTTTTTTTTTTTTTTTTTTTTACCAAAAAGGTTTTCACATTTTCTCGGTTCTATAGCACAACCTAGTTGTTTTTCAAACCGGCAAACATATCCTTTGGGTTTTGGTGACTGACAGCCCTAACTGACATCTGCATGAAAACATAAAAAAAGACACATTTTCTCACAAACATACTGTTGATGCTACTGCAAAATCCTGAGCTACAGAAATACATTTTTGAAGATGTCAACTGAAATCACTAATCAAACTTTTGCTGTTTTTACTTGCTGTGCTTTCTGTTTTTGAGACATATAAAACCCTTTGCAACAAAACAAAAATATTACCAAGACATTAAAACACAGAATAATAAGACCTTTGACACAAATACAAAGAAGAATTCCTCAATAAATTACCTTGTTAAAGAGCTTGACAGGAGCAGCTATTGAACCCGATTCTCTGAGGTAGTCGAACCATTTAAATGGCAGTTTAGTGTACCCTGGGGAACAGAGACCAGAACATTCATTCACTTTATACAAGAATATACTAACAAAATGCTTCTAAAACTTCACAGAAAGATAAACTGCATTAAAATGTTGTACAGTATAAAGGCAATGTATGGAAGATCTGAAATACCTAAATAAAAGTACAATACTCAGTCATTAGTTTTCATGGGAAGGTGCAAAGGAACACCTTTTTTGAGATGGAGACAAAAGAAAAAGTTGGGCCGCATTCATGGGCTTGTGTTCAAATTTTCCAAACACCAGAACATTCCTCAAACCAAATTCAAAACCAGTAGATGTCACAGTTCACTCACCAATCCTAAATGGAACATACTGGCCCTCATTTGTCAAACGAGCGTAGAAACCAGCGCAGATCTGAGCGTATATTTCGTCTTACAACAGGGTTCACGTGGGATTTATCAAACGATTGTTTCTCTCCAATCACATCATAAAAATGATCGGCTGTTGATAAACGTGGCGGCTCGAAACAAGCGTAATTTAAATACCAAGCCCTAATATATATATATATATATATATCTATATATCTATATATATATATATACACACTTTTCAGTCCCCACTAGTGACTATTTTTCAAAAAAGCGACTAGCAACAAAACTAGCGACTTTTTCTGGTGTTATTGGAGACTTTTGGAGACTCGTTCTTACTCTTCTTAACTTATGAAGAGTAAGAAAGAGTCGAAGCGGCACAGTCCTCCTGCAGCAGTCTCTCCCAGCTGCAGAGCCGGAGGGGATGTTAACCCCTTAGCGTGCAGTCTGCAAATTGCTAACAGGCCAACAGTTAGCTCTGTAGCAGTACAGTGTGTATGTGCTGCTGCTGCAGGAGGTGTTCACTTAGCGATCTCTGTTTGTTTACAATAAGCACCGGACACTCTGTGCACAGTTAGCGATGCCGGTTAATTCACGATCGCTATGTTTATGATCAGCGGAGATGCTGTGCATAATTAGCCATGCGGCTTTGTTTATGATCACCTGCTGATGTTGTGCACAGTTAGCGACGGCGGCCACAGTTGCGTCTCCCGTGTTTAATCTGTCACATATGGGATCACAGTCGATAAGCGATTACGCGACGATCGAAAACCATACGTCACCTCCAGAGTCTCTAAATCCCTCTGGGGGCTAATTTGTAATGGAGACACGCTGAGTGAGCAGATTTTTGAGACGTACATAACTTTATTTCTTTGTTTAATGTTCTGTATTTGGGCAATTTAAATCTTCCATACATATGTGGTTCTTTCAGTGAGATCAAATCCCAATTTACATTTATAAAAAAGGCTCAAATAAACAAAAACACCAGTGAACAGTACCTCTGGGGGGTGTGAGTTCAATGTTGTTGATTTCACAGAAGCCGACAGGGTAGATTGAGGGGGAGGTGCCGTGGTAGCAGAACCAGTCTGATCCATCCACTGCTTCTGATCCATCGATCCCAATCATGAGGTACCCGTCTGCCAACACCTACACAGAACCACAGAGTCAGTATGGAGCAGCTTAGAGAAAAGCATTTAACTCTAACAATGAGAACTAATCCTTAGGTTTCTCCTGACAAACAACACTTCAATACACGACATTAACACAGAGTCCAGAAACAGACTTACCTTCCTTACAGTGGCTACACATATAGCTGAGAGGTTGAGAGGGTCAATGGCTTCTAATTTCATCCCGTCTTTAAACCATTCCCCGCTCTGGTCCACGTCTTTTACCTGGTACACATTCAGATAGAAAAAAAGGCAAATTGAGGATATTTATTAGCCAGAAAGATGAATCTGGAAGTACATTAGAAAACTGCAACCCCAGCAACAAATGTTGGAGGAGCTGTGGCATGGTCGGCGACCATACTCCTATATTTTGGGACTGCACAAAAGTACAAACATTTTGGAAAAATGTCAAAGAAGAACTGGAAAAAAATGTGGCAGTGTAACTTCCAATGGACTCTTTGTTATCTTTATTAGATGTGTTTCCTGACCACCTGTTTACCACAGAACAATGTGATATATGACACATTTTGTTGATGATTGCAAGAAAAATTATTACTATAAATTGGATGAAGAGAGACCCCCTCATGCTCACTCAGTGGTTACAGAAAGTAAAACATGTCTACATGATGGAATATATGACTGCCCAATTACAGCTAAAAGTAGCTGTTTTTATGAGAAGGTGGACCCCAGTTACAGACTATATCGCTTAAGACTCTTATACACTATTTTTATCTAAAACATCCCTTTTTTTTTCGGAATACAGAACCAGATAAAATATGTGCAATACCCTTTACAGTGCTATTTGTGTGACAGATGAGACTTAATCTCAAGATGTTTAGATTTGTTTTCCTTTGTGATGTCAATTGCCTGTTAATGTGCATAAAGGCAATAAAGTTAAAAAAGAAAAAAAAAGAAAACCGCAATCAGTTGGACATGTTTTAAAAATTGTGACACTCGGGAAGTCTGAAGTTTTTAAAGGGGCTGTAGAAACCAGTCATATAGATGGTTCAATAATCACTCAGTATTAGTATCTTAAAGCCCACCTGGAATTACAAATAAATGAGAATGAAAAGCAACACACAGCAATAATTGAATACCAGGGCCCTGCTAGTAACTCATCCAGGTTAGCATGCTGTTCGGGCTAAAATAATCCTGATGATTCTCATCCATTTTATCTTATTTCTCTAAACACAGTTTGAGAGTTGACTTGTTAATGCTGGATAAAGTTATCTTGAATAATGTGCTCTTATTTCGAAATAATAGCAGCATGTGATTTCAATACATACCCTCCAAGCATGCATTGGGGCAATAGATTTAGGGACATGTCTCATTGTCTTATCCAGGTATGAAGAGGCAGAAAATAAATAAGATAAAGGCAAATATAAAAAAATATAAAAACCTCTACCTATACTGCCCTACAAAGCCTAACGGCAGTAACTAACCAAAGGTTAAAACTGAGAAAAACTGCTTTAAAGTTTTTACCACAATTTCATGTCATTATTTCTCTGAAATAAAGCAAAAATCAAACTTTGTCACAAGATAAAACAGACATCAAGGAGTTCATTTTTAGTTATAACTCAATTTTGACCAAAAATGTCGTTACTGCAGTTAGACTTTATAGGACAGTATAATAAAAACCTGCATTACCTTATGGAAGAACGGTGCTGGAGCATCAGCTTGACCCTCAGTTTTCTTTGTAACATCTGAAAAATAAATTGACAGAAAAAAAAATTACTTGCTTGACCTAAAAAAAAAATAAAGAGCTCTATGAGATTGAAATGGTTTGGTACATGTAGGCACAGCGAGTAGAGCTCTGCAAGCAGGGGAACTCAACTTTCTTGGTTAATATAGCACGCACTGGGCAATTTATTTAAATTTTTTATTTTTGTGGTCTCAAAATACCATTAACACTGATTGGAATTCCACATAAAAAATGGTGAATGTTCCCTTCAAAGTGAAGTCTTACTGGATCCTTCGAAACTAACCAGATCGTTTGAAACGGTGTCCGATGCTGCGCGACCAGCCTATATTATGGATGAGGGGGCTGTACATGTGGCACCAGAAGTCATCCGACCCGTCCTGGCTCTCCTCGTAGACGAGCCTAAGGCGACCTCCAATTACCTGCTCCACCAGCGCCACCCGTGTCCGGCACAGGTAGTTCTTATCCACCACCTCTACCCGCATCAGCTTCTTAAAGGGAAACTGCATGTTTTCTTGTACCTGGTGTAGAATCACACATGGGTTTAACAAAAGCAACACTAGAGGTTCTGAACAATTCACCATATTCATTGTAGTTTATAGAGCAGGGGTGGGCAATTAATTTTCCCAAGGGGCCACATGACCAATACCATGAAGTTTGCAGGGGCAAAACTCTGAACTAAATTCTGCTCAATATTAATTTAATCGCTTTATAAAATACAGTAAATTATCTGGTTTTGAGCTGCTACTGATAAGAATACATGATATGATAAGACTGTTAATGTGGAGTAAATCAAATATAGCAGTAAAAAGTAGTAAATACTCCAATCACTATATCACTTTTCCATTTATTTTAAACACAACTGTAAATGACCTTTAGCAAGGTTCCTATTGGTGTTTTTGTGTTATAAAGCTTGTTTTTCATGTTTGTAAATTTTCTAGGTGTTTTACAATGTTGTGATGCTTTTATTTTGCAAAGGTGCCGTCCAGTGTGAAACGGGTGCTTTAATTTTGAAAGGTAGTGACAGGAAATAACAGGTGGAAGGGTTAAATGAAAAAACGAACGGTAAAAAATAAGGAGTGCATCATAATTCATATAAAGTTGATATAAAGTATTAAAAAGGTTTCTATAGTGGCTGGCTGACAGGAACAAGGTTTGTTAAAGTTTATTTTCTTCTGTCATACATATTAGTGGCTATATTTGTTGTCTTAACTATAGTAAAAGTGCTTGTTAGCTCAAGTGCTAATGCTAATGTTTGTTAGCTCTTATGGTGGATTCACAAGGTGACCAAGGAATGTCTTATTTTTATTTTCATGGAGCAGTAATATTATATTAATAGTATATTATTATGCAGTAAACCAGTAATTTATTAACTTTATGCAAAAAGCAATACTTGTTTTTGACAAGGTACCGAGGTAACTCAGTGTATTTAGTGGAACGCGTTTCTTTGCAGGCAGATATACGTAAACCGCCTTCAAAATAAAAGCACTGCGGTTGTTTTGATTTCTAGAAGGTTTTAGAGTCGACACAAGTACTTCTATTAAATCATTTCCAAAACCATTCTTAAATTTAGAGATGTTTAATTAGCATAAAGAATATCAGAAACCAGCTTGCTCTGCTTTTAAAGATGGCACAGTATCAATAAAATTGTGAGGAATTAGTGGTTCTCACCTTGGCATTGAAGTCAGGCGGCAGTGTTTTAGCTCCAGTGAGACGCTTCACAAGAAAGGCTTTCCAGTTAGAGTATTTGTGATGAATGCCTGTCAGGAAGATTATGAAAACAACAGTGAAATTTACCATCAAGGCATTCAAGAACAAGACTGTAAAACAAATTTGCCACCAGACTCACTTTTTGGAGGTACAAGGGGTTTGCCACTTGAAGCGCACCATCCCACTGGGTGCACTTCAGGGATGCAGAGATTACGCCAGAAGTCCTTACTGCTGTCGTTGTCGAAGCCCTCGTACCGTAAGAGAGCCTTGAACCCTGCAAAGTCAGAAAAACATGATTCAGTGAGAGCTCATCCTTGACCCTGGTCCATATATATGTTTCTTCTTGACTTTATACTCTGTCACATGGTCTTCATCATCATATAAGGTTTGCTTGGTTGTACAAGTGTAGATGTCATGTCATAAATTAGGCATCAACTTTTAACTGAATATGGACGAGACGTCATAAATGAAGATGCATGAAGTGTGTATGTGCATATGCTGTGTGTTACTATGCATGATAAGGTTTAACTGAGTGCACAAAAGTTGGATGAAATATCTCGCTTCAAAGCTAATTTGGGCACCTTGGTTAGCCAGCATGCTGCTCAGCTTGCTACTTTTAGTTAGCTAACTAACAGTAACAAAAGTCGGATGAAATCACTCAGCCAGGATAAGATAAGATAAGATAAGATAAGATAAGATAAGATAAGATAAGATTTATTCATCCCAGCAGAGAAATTTAGGTGTTCCAGCAGCCAACATACACACAACACAACACTTATACATACATATTCCACCTATACAGAACATGAGCCCACAATACATAGCCTAGGATAGAAAAAGTGGAATGGATGGTCCATGTGCATTAGTAGCTGTTACTCATAGATAACAGTTACAGCAAGTGTGCAAATATACAGGTGCAAAAATACAGTTTGATGTATACATACAGTATAAGCAGCTTAAGCTAAAGTTAAAATAAATATTCTTCTGTCCTTACTAAAAGGGGAGTCATTATAAAGTGCAACTGCAGTAGGTAAAAAAGTATTCTTAAAGCTGTCCTTTTTGCAGCTTAGCTGCCGTAGCTCGACACTATTGTGATATACATAACACACAAAAATATTCTTAATAATATTCCTTTTAAAAAAAGACATTCACAAGCAAAAAGGGTGAAAAAGTAAGATTTACCAACATAGCTGAATAGGCTTTTTGGTTGGATTTGTCCTTAAACTAAATTTGAGCTTTTAGCCTTTAGCTAACTGACGACACACTCTTACCTGCTAGCTTAATGATTTCTGCTATCCAGTACACCTTAGTGGAGAGGTTAGTATCGGAGTTGATCACTTCGATTCTCACTCCTTCTTCTATGTCCCCCCAACATTTCCCCATAGGGGCCTATAGAGCACAAACGAAGCAGTGAAGCAATTAAATCAAGAAAGCAACAAATTAGCGGTTGCGTCAAACTCGAGTCCCGTTTTTTTACTTACATGCTTGAAACAGCTGACTGGAGCTCCAGTTGTGTTATTGCTACAGATATACCGACCCCAGTCAAAGCTCTCTGCAGGGACCACTGACAGGGACAAGAAACAGTGTAAAGCTGGATCACATATAAACAAATCCACACCTTATTAATTATTACTTTCTGAGATCATACCAGCTTTTGATTTGGCCTGGTTCTGCTGACTTGCTTGGTACTGGGCGTAAGCAGCCAACTTTGCCATGAGGGGCTGTTTCTGTAAGACTTTTGCCTTTTTTGTCGGTGGTTTGCCCTTGCAAAAAATAAAAGCACACATCAATATTTGTGTGATAATAAAGGTTTTAATCTTAAATCATTTGTTGCAGTAGACTTAAAAAAACACTTACCTGGAGTCTTGCCAAGATGCTAGCTTTTTTGGAATTTGAGGAATAACTCCTAGAACAGGACACACTGCAAAAGCGCTTGGTTTTTGAGTAAAAAGCATCTCGTACTCCGACCATTCCACACATCTCACAGGTGGCTGTGAAACAGAGATCACAAAACAGTGACATTTGATGGGATGCATGAATATTATATCCCAGAGCACAACACAAAGCATAAAATCAGATTAGATATTCTGAAGATAAGATATTCTTTCATTGATCCCCATGGAGAAAATGTGGGAGTAGCAGCAGCTCAAGTACAGAGTAAAACAGATTCAGATAGTGAATATAAATAGAATAGAACAAAATAAAGATAGAACTATAAGACAGCAACAAACACCAGAGACACTACATCCACTAGTGGTGGAAGCCATATGAAAGTGGCAGTGAAGTAAGGTAACAAGTAGTAAAACTTAAATAAGGACAAAAATATACAGTATATATTAGGGCTGGGCGATATATCGATATATACCGGTATATACATTTTTTAAATGTGATATGGAATTAGACCATATCGTATATATTGATTTTTTTTTTTTTAAATGTCTTTCTTTATATATAAATGCTGTCCTTACTAGGGTTTGTGATATTTTGTTCTTATGTAATGTTTGTTATTCTTTGCACATTTAAATGTATTTATTTCTGAAAAAGATTGGCCTATTTTATTTCATAGGCCATTTTTATTTAGGATATTTTTTTAATTTAAATGTGCACAGAGTTTTCGTTGTATTATATACAATGACAATAAAGGCTATTCTATTCTATTCTATTCTATTTATGGTTCTCCTATTGTTATACAGTATTTATGTTCACTTAAATAAACGGTGTCAATAATACTATTTGTGACATGTCATATTTGACTTTGACTGAACATTTGCTCTCACTTAGCAATAAAAATATTGAAATATATATCGTATATCGATATTCAGCCTAAATATATCAGGATATGACTTTTGGTCCATATCGCCCAGTCCTAGTAAATATACATCTGGGCATTGACAAAATGCAGTATGTACAGGGTTCGTACACTTTAGCAGTGGTCAAATTCAAGCCTTTTTTAAGGACTTTCAAGGTAAATTTTCAAGCTTTTCCAGTATCTTACACCTGTTGTAAGTTGCATGTTTTAGATGAGTACTTACATACTAAAAGGGGGAGATTTCACTGAACCATACCAACAGTGATGGTGTTACACTTTTAGGAGGAACAGTCTTCATTTCAGATAGGCTACTCATTATTTTTTACATTGGACATGTGATTATCTATAGTCTATAGATGGATATAGTCAGATTGCAAGAGAAATACAGTAAGAATTTCAAGCATTTACAAGCACTTTATCCAAAATCCAAGCACTTTTTAAGGATTTCAAGCACCCGTACGAACCCTGTATATACATACACATACATATGTGCAATGTAATACATTTTAAACATATTTTTCAATGTACTGACCCATCCCAGCCTTGCCATCGGGATAAGTGTAGACCTGTCCATTGTTCTTGATGATGGGCAGGCTGGCAGGGATGGAGGGCACCACCTCATCCTCACTGTCCTCTGAGCTGGAGCTGCTGGTCGACTCCTCGCTGCAGCTGTCGTAACCATCAAACATCCCGAACGAGTCTCTCCGCTTACGCTCTGAACGTGCAGTTCGTTCCGCCTAGAATTGAGGAAAATTACAAAAAAAATCCATTAGAGTCTGAATGAAAGGAATATATAAGGGCAGCAACTAGTGCCTCAACAATTAATTTTGTATTATGTATTGTTAAGTCAGTACATTTTCAGCAACTACAGAAAATATCTATAACAGTTTCCTAAAATCGATAGTAACATCTCGGTCTTGCTGTGTCTGTGACCATCCAAAGCTCAAACACATTCAGTTTACTAACTTAGAAACTCAAAGGAAATCACATATTTGCATTGGAGGGAAGTGGGGACCAGTGACTTTTGTCATTTTTGCTCAAAAAAATGTACAAACACGTTTGTTTGTTTCAGATCCAGTATACTGCTCTACCAAGCATAACTGCAGTAACTACATTTTTGGTCGATGTTACAACTAAAAACGAACTCCTTGATGTCTGTTTTATCATGTGACAAATTTCAAATTTGCTTGATTTCAGATAAATATTGATATAAAAATTGCAGCAACTACAAAATCCAATGTAAAACCAAAGCAGACAGCAGTAGGTTCACTTACCAGATTTAAACATAAAACCAAAGCAGATGGTCTGCTTTGAATGTGATACAGTGTAGCCTTGTATTTCCTCACTGTGTTAAATAGTGAAGACAAAAATAATAGAAATTATAAGTTTTTTTGAAAGAGAAAATATTATCTACATAGTGAGTTAGTAAAACAGTGAGATAAAATTGTACTAAGACTATAATATAACACCATTAATTTATAATATTAAGTCCAAAATTTGCAAATCTTTGAATAGAGAAAACACTTTTAAATACACTGATAAAGTCAATTTGAAAATGTTTATTAACTGAAAACAAAATATAAAAGCTGAAAGAAGACGACAACATCGTAGTTACTGTACTCTGTTTTTGCATTACTATTAGAACAGTAACTACATTTTTGGGGTCAAAGGTCAAATACATCTTCATGATTTTTTTTTTTATCATAAAAAATATATCATCAACACATGTAGAAATAAGCGTCATTACACTTACCAACCTATAACCAATTTGGCTGGCCAGTTAAAAAAAACGTTAAAAAACAACAACTTTAAAGCAGTTTTTCTCAGTTTTACCCTTTGCGTAGTTACTGCAGTTAGACTTTATAGGGCAATATAGTTTTCAAGTTTTTTTCTTCTTATTGTACATTTACATTTTTCTTCCTAGATGATATTTTACAGTCTAATTAAAATAGTCCCTAAATTAAACAGGAAGCTGGCTGTGTGAAGCAGATGAGAAAAAAAAGCTAAATAAATAAGCAAGAAATCTAAAAAATTAGAAGAAAAATCTAAAATTAGAATTAGTGCCGTAACGTCTTACTCATTGGTTGTAAATTGACATAATCCGAAAAATAATGCTGTAATGTTTACTATTAACAAGAGTGTCTACTTCCTCCTCTATGCATCACATCCTAACTGGCTGCAATAACACAATCATTGAGCCATTAAGATTGCTTTAAGAAAAAAAACACAGTGTACTAGCCAGTAAAGACATAGTAAATTGAATGTAACGTGCAAAATAGTAAGGCTAATTCATAAGATAAAATAAGCGCGGTCTTGTGTCCTTACTGGTTTCAAACTGACTGGTTGGCGCACTGGTGTGTGCAGCTGTGTTCTGCCTCAGTAAGCAGTTTTGCCACATATTTAATAAACATATAAAATAGATATACATATAGATGTACATATAGAGGTGATGGTTCATGAACAATTATACTTTATCTTAGTGAATTTGAATCCAGCTCTAACAGATCTTGCAAACATTATATTTTCATGCTTTATTTTTATTTATAGGTGGTTGGTGGTGTAGTGTTCACTTATACAACAGTATTATCCACAATAGATGGGAGATGCGATCTGGAAATACAGCCATGGAAAAAAATATTAGATCACCCTTGTTTTCTTCATTGCATTTGTTCATTTTAATGCCTGGTACAACTAAAGGTACATTTGTTTGGACAAATATAATTATAACAACAAAAATAGCTGATAAGAGATTAATTTAACAGCTGATATCTAGACATTTACCATGGTTGACTTGATAATGACTTTGATTATAATCAATAAAAACATGGAAAATGTCTAATTATCAGTTCTTTAATAAACTGATCAGCTATTTTTGGTTGATATCGTTATATTTATCCAAACAAATATACCTTTAGTTGTACCAGGCATTGAAATTAACAAATGCAATGAAGAAAAAAAGGGTCTAATTATTTTTTCCATGACTGTTTGTTAATTAAACATGTGACGAATCTGCAACCAGTTAGTTTGGAAACCAGTGAAGACACAACAGCGGCCGCCTAATGCTAACTAAAGTTAGCACAGCTGGCTAGCGGAAACCTGTTTTTATCCACTAAAGCATACCACGCTTCTCATTTGCGCTGCAAACCTGCACCTACACACATGTAGTTAAAATAAGCGCGATGCTATTTTGTTTCTATACTTGCCTTTGACAGCTTGCTTATATTTATTTTTAGCTGAGCCACTAGCTAGCTACCATAAACACATAACAACAAAGGAGCAGCGCTAGCAGAAGCTAATCCTCACTAATCAGAGGCTAGCGGCCCTAAAATGTTTCAAATCCACTCACCAAATCCCTTGTGTCTTCCATCAGCCCTTCATATAGATAATCTTCTAGTTAACTGTGCTTCCCAGGGCAAACCAAACCCCTATGCTGGGGGTAAATTTGGCTTTGAAATACCAAAGTCTAAAATGAATACTACCAAGCAGGATATCAACAAATTACTCTGCTGCGTCTGCGCATGCGCGAGTGTAACCTACTTTCCTGTGATTGGTCGATCCAGAATGGAGGTCATCGACCCACAGAAACAAAACAGTGGACTGGGCAATAAGAAAATGAATGAATGAATTCATCTAAACTGACTAGAACAGGATATAGTAAAACGTCCCCATATCAGTCTTCTGTCAAACTCAAACCCATATAAATAGAAGGAATATTTTACTTAAAAATAATGTGGTGTAAATTTACTACCTCTCTTAGTGAGAAAAGTGGATTAAAGACCAAGTCGAAGTTCCTTTTTAGTTTTCTTTATTATCAAACATCAGACTACACTGCCTAGGTACAGCGGAGGAGAACTTTGTCAATTTCAAGGCGGCTGAAAAAAGGTGTCCCGAGTCCAATGATGCCCGTGTTCTCTCTGGCTTTTCTGTCTGTGTGTAAGATCATTTAATTTGAATTTTCCAGCCCATTCGAAACATAACGGGAACGAGCACGCTGCTAAGTCTACTTTTTAACCTTAACAGGATACAACCTATATTTGTTTATATTCAAATCCCAACGCCTCTACTGTCTGACAACTCCCAGATCTTTACAGTTCATTATTCTGGTTTGAACCAGTTGTTACAGTTCTGTTCTGAACAAAAGGCCAGACTGTAGCTTCTTTAGTAAAGCAGAACACTTGTATTAAACGTAACATAAAATATACCACTTGTAACATAAAATATACTACAATAACTGTTTTACATTGATGTTATGATTTTCTCTTTTTATGCTGCGGGGATTTTCTTGGTTGCTCATACTACACATTATTACTGTAACCCCAAGTCTTATTATTATTCATATGGATCTGAGCTGATGTTTTGTTTTTTGTTTGTTTATGATTTGTTTGTCTTGTTTTGTTAACTTGTTTTGCTTTTTATTTCTGTAACACATTTTATGTAACCATCCTTTACTTAATAAAAATATTGTTTAAAAAACATCTTAAAAAACCCCACAGACTTTGGGCCCTGAACTCATCTGAGATGGACTGATGGTCTGATGAGGCCACATTTCCAATTGTTTTTGGTAATCATGGACGTCATGTCCTCCTGGTTTAACAGGAAAAAGACTATCCAGGTTGTTACCAGCACAAAGTTGAAAATGCTGAAATCTATCGTGTGTCCTTTTTTCCTCTTGTCTGTGAAGGAGTTAGTTCTACATTTCTGTAATACTTCTCTGTGTGATTCTTGGTTGGACATCACATCATGCTCTGCTCAACAGTCTGTTTCCTCTTTTGGTTCCATGTGAATTGCTTCACCGTGTGTGTGTGCTTGTATCTGTAACTGTAGTCACATAAAGTGACCTGTGTGTGTGTGTGTGTGTGTGTGTGTGTGTGTGTGTGTGTGTGCGTGTGTACGTGCTTGCGTCCATCCGTCCGTGTGTGTGTGTGTGTGTGGTTCTCTCTTTCTGTGAGAGATACATCAAAGGATAAAAAAAAGCTTTGGGGTCGACCAATCAGGGCAGAGCAATCAACAGAATTAACTGCAGCTGTAGAATGTTCCGACACAGTGACAGCAGCCAGAGGTGGACAGACTGGAATCAGACAGAAAGCATTTTTGGCAAAACTATAATACCCATCATTGATCTGACTTCATTTTGAGCGTCCTGAGTTCTTCCTCAACAGCTACGTATGTTTTTTGTGAAGAAAAATGAAGAAATAGATTTGTAAGAGCGATCTGAAGAACTGTTAAATATGCTTTTCTACAGAAATCTTCCTGCCTTTTTAATATGGGGGTCAATGGGGCTGTTGGTGCGTGTTGGTGGTGCATCTGTGCATCCTTCGCCCAAACTATAACTCTGACAGCTTTTTCTCTCCCTCTACGCGATGATGTCACAAACTGTGACACGAACATTCCATGCAATACACACTCATTATAATCTCAGAATTTCTCCAAAAATGATGATGGTCATTGAACAGGGATTGATAAAAAACTATATGACCTATCGAAACGTGAATTAATACACCGATACACAAGCCTAGTGTCTACTGTTTAAAGTTAAAATGGAGTCTCTAGGTGAAATTATGCCGGAGAAGTAGACGTTGGAAAATCTCAAATTATTGTTCTTTTTCGCTCATTTTTTTTGGCCGTCCCATTCACTTCATTGCAAAATTTTGTGCAGTTTTTTGCAACTTACGTCACAAAAAATCCATATTCTTTAGAGAAAAGTAATAGCACACCGATCCCAGTCAAACTGCACGTTTTGATATATAACTTGTAGTAGCGGAATTAAATAATAATGCTCGGGGCCACCATTGCTGTAGGGACCAGTGCTCAGTGCGATTGCCCTGTTGCCCTAATTAGGGCAGCTTGTGGCATGGGTTAGTGTGAGTGATGACTCAACAATATGAATCAATTTGCCTAGGCCTGAGTAGGCAAAAAGTATGTGTGTTTCATAGTGGTATTATGTTGCTCCACAGATGTAAGGAAATGTAGGAAAACTTGTAGACGAAACTGATGAAGGCTGTTCAGACAACCAATCTTTGCACCAAACCAAATATTACTCTTGAGAAAGAGTAATAAGTGTCTGCGGCAGCATCCTCCTGGTCTGAGCAGGGAGGCAAACCAGGAAGTGCCTAAAGCTGCATTCTACCAAAAATTCCAGCAGGGGGCGCTGACGGCGGCTGCAAAATGAGAAAAACTTCTCACTTGATTCATTACCTCAGAATTTTTTTTAGGACAACACTATGGTCTCAATACCTAGTAAAAAATCTTCTTCAAGACAATTTGATGTTAATAGTGTAAATAATGGCCCCATTTAGAAGAAAATAGAAGATAAAGAATCATATGATTTGGGGCGTGGCTACCTTTGATTGACAGGTCACTAACAAGGTGAGCCGTCATCAGGAGAGAAGCAGAACAATGCGTATCCACGGCAACGTGTCAATAAAGTTATATATATAACGTTATATAGATATATAAAAAGGACGTTTAGCAGTTTGGTCTCATAACTTTGACCCTTTCACTGTATTTTCTCTTAATAACAGTTTATTTGAACGTTTTTCTTCCAGTAAAAATGTCTTGTTAAGCATTTGGTTGGACTAACAGACACTCCAAGGAGTCGCTGCTCATTTTTCTGAGGTAAGTAACATACATTTAGTTAATGTTTTTTTTGCTAGCCAAAATGAACATCCCAGTTAATGCTAGCATGTATTAGCGGCTTCTCTCAGTGATCAGATCCCTCTCCTCCTCCACAGTCCAAATATGGTCATGCTTCCCGTATCGGAAACAAGATGGCGACGAGTGTAACGCTGAACTCGATGCTTGTGACTACATTCATAATTTATATAGTCTATGAATTGACTTTAACGGCATTCCATAAGTAAACACTAAACCCTTGAATCTTTCTTTCAGCCACAACAAGTCACACCACGGGAGCCGATGTAAATAAATGAGATCTGTGGATTTTTATTTTACAACCCATTGGCATTTCTGTAATACAGAAAAGATAATCTGGGAGAAAAATAACACAACACTAAAATGTACATGGAATCAGACACTTCACATACAGTCGATGAGGGGAAGAGAGTGGTTTCGGCCTTCATCTGATTAACCCTTTTGATGCATTTAGTTAGACAGGACTGTACAGGGAGCTGAGGATTGGTTAATTATATCCAAAACCAGCTGACATAGTAGTAAGTGGTTCTTATGAGCCGCCACATTACTTAATCAAAGCAAAGTGGTCATTTACAAGCCAACATCAGTTTTTATTCCAAAACTGACTGTTTCTTTTATACAGTTTTATTTTTGTTGAGGTTAAAGTAACACAAAAAGTGACACGTTACCCTACAAAAAAGGGCACTGAAAACATGGGCTGGAAGAGGTCACAGGTCCATGTTTAACCGGTTTATGAAGTTTATGGAAAGGCATGCAGGAACTGAACATTTTGCAACAAAATATATAAATAAATAAACAAGAGGGGAAACTAAATGTTTGACCCTGTAAGGAGGTTAAGGATTGATTGGGAGGGCAGATTAAAGATTTTTCTCGATTCTTAGACAGCATTAAAGCAAGACTTTCTGTTAGGAAAGGAAATGTTAGGAAATGTCAGCATTGGTTTTCTGTAACCTGTTGTAACACATGTACAGTGACGGATAAAAACAAATTTTGTTTTTTAGCAGTTTTAGTGACCCTTTAATGCTCTGTTAGATAGACAGTAATCAACTTGTCATATTATTTCACACGCTCTGATTTACCCGTGTTTAATCCACTTGCTCCCAAACTGCCCTTTATGGTTTCATACATTTCCCTTTAACAACCCACCCCAAATAAAATTAGCTGTGTCAACCATAGACTGCATATAAAGATGACACATTAGAGCAAAACATCTTGATCACCACCTGGTGGCTGATGTATAAACCTCTATGTTGATGATGAACTGTTTTTTGGTTTGAATTTGTTATTTGATGCTATAAAACAGGCTCCAATGCCCAATCACATACTGTGCAGTCTGTGTTTGTATGGTCCTTTTTATATCCAGTCTATGGTGTCAATGTGAATAATGTAGCTGCTGTGGCTTGTAGACACACCTCATGTCCACTAGGGGGCAGGCAGGCTGCCTACAAGTATATGAGTAGTTCTTTTAAAGCCATGTGCTTATAAAAAATACACTAAACAACAAATGGACCCAGAGTGGAAGCCAACAGCAGTTGTTTACCAGCTCTAGGTGGAGTGTAAATAACCCCGGGGTGGGTTGAATGACAATGGTGGACTGACGAATGCCATGCAGAGTGCAACACAATCCTCAAGCAAGTGTGTGATCATGTGGCTGAGCTCCAGAGCGTAGCGGCTTCCCGCTCTGCAGCGTGTTTGAACAGCTGCAAAAAAACACCAGCAGCACATCAGCAGGTGGGGTATGATGTCACGGCTCGGGTCAAAGCGTAATGTGTGTGTGTGTGTGGTGAAGCTTTGTTTATACAACAGATTTCTAACTGGTTATTACTGTCCGACTTTGAACCATAGCAGCTTACAGTACCTTCATGAACGCTATGCACTGACACAGGAAGAAATATCTGACCGCAGACCAGTTGCTACTGTTCCATCATCAACATGTGCATTAATCTGAACTAGTCTATATAATAACTTTTGAGGTTTCCTCAGTCCAAACTGTGTGCTAATGCAGATGATGGAACAATCATCCACAGCATCTACATTCTTCATCCCCCAATCTTCCAAACGATCCTCACCACCCCCCCTGATTTCCCCCCTGTGAAAATCCTCCTCCACACGTTTGTTCTTGGCTCCTCTTCCTCACTGCAGCTCTTTCATCCTGTTGAGGGCCGAGCCTGCCTGGAACCATTCGATCTGCGTCTCGTTGAAGGTGTGGAGCAGCTCCAGGACCTCCTCGCTGCCGTCGCTGTGCTTCAGGAGCGCGCTGAGAGGCTGCAGGGAAGTGACAGGAAGAAGAAGAGGTTCTCATTACAGAAACTATGGTAACACTTTATATCAGGGTAGGCTGGGCGATATATCAATATAAAAGATATATCGATATATTTTTAAATGTGATATGGAATTCGAACATATCGCATTTATCAATATAGTTCAATTTTTTTCTCTCTTTATATATAAATGCTGCTCTTACTAGGGTTTTTCATATTTTGTTCTTTTGTAATGTTCATTATTCTTTGCTCACATAAATATATTTATTTCAGAAAAAGATTGGCCTATTTTATTTCATAGGCTATTTTTATTTACGATATTTTTTTATTTAAATGTGCACTTTATGGAGCTTTTTTTTTTTTTTTAAAAAAGGTACTCGTGTTGTTATACAGTATTTATGTTCACTTAAATAAAACTACTTGTCACATGTCATATTTGACTTTGATTGAACATTTGCTCTCACTTGGCGATAAATATATCGTGATGTATATCGTATATCGATATTCAGCCTAAATATCTCGAGATATGACTTTTGGTCCATATCGCCCAGCTCTATATTAGGGTACACATTCAACATTAATTGGTTGCTTATTAGCATGCAAATAAGTATCATATTGGCTCTTAATTAGTCATTAAGTAGTTACATTTGCATACAGTAACATTGCACCAATGTTAGTCTACCAGTGAGCCACTTTGTAGAGTAATGATTGACATGACAATCTACCAATTCTCATCCAAAAGGAGCCACCAGTCACGTCAAAGGTCTGGAGAAGGTGGCTATTTGCCGTTTCCATGGTTTCGTTCACTGCTATGTAGAGACTTATAAAGTCCATACAAAGTAAAGCATATTAAGAGTGTAACTCATATACAAAAGCTTCCTTACTTACTACTAATTCTGAGGTTATTGAGGGAAAACTCTTAGTTAATGTCTTACTGGTTGTATGATAAGGCCATGCAGAATAAGGCATTAATAACTACTTAATAATGACTAATTAAGAGCCAATATGTTACTTATTTTCATGCTAATAAGAAACTAATTAATGTTCAACATGTGTTTCCGAAACGTTTTATTAGTAGCTGTAGAAAAGTTAGCACATGACAACAATAATACAAGCAGCCATTTGTCTCTGCTGTTTTACCTTTCCTGGAGCGAAGGTCTTGAGTCCCCTGATGGAGATCTTGTCATCGGGGCGGATCTTGTCGTAGTCTGAAGGCTTGCTGAAGGTCAGTGGCAGGACGCCCTGCTTCTTCAGGTTAGTTTCTGACCACAGGAGAGAGACGTGGGAAGTGAGAAAATGAATGGTGAAGGAGAAGATTTCACAGTCCTTACTTCAGGGAAAACATTTTTTTAAGGCAGCCAGACTTCTCTTTACATACTGAATGTTATGACAGCATCTTTAGCAGTTAACGTGCAGTACCGTGAATTCTGGCAAAGCTCTTGACGATGATGGCTCTTCCTCCCAGATGTCTGGGCTCCAGCGCAGCGTGCTCTCTGCTGGAGCCCTCGCCGTAGTTGTCGTCTCCGACCACGACCCAGGACACACCGTTGGCCTGCACACATCACCATGGAGAGAGTGTTAAGGCAGATTTATACTTGATGCAAGGAGTTAATGGGAGTAGATACATATAGTGTAGCTACTGATGTAGTCTTTAGCTGCACAATTCAACACTAGGTGGATGTATCATGTGAGATCTGGATGTATCTTGTTTTAATTATCCCCTTCAGCAACTGTGTTCAGTTTTTCCATTTACTTTGAATTGTAGGTTCAAAACCCAAGCATATTCAATTTATAATGATAAGAACAAACAAATGGAGAAAAGACAGAATTTCTTGATGAAAGCTCAAAAATAAAATGATAAATTGGTGATCAGAGGTTTTGCTGATTGTTTTTCTGCCGATTGACTGACAGAATATTCAACTACTTGTTGCAGGTCTGAATGAATTAAATTAACCATAAAAACAAGTTTATATATAATATATATAAAAGAAGTTTATTCAGTAAGAGCAAGTTGTGCCTGAATAATATACATTAGCCGTGTTTCCATTTAAGTTTAAGTTAATTTTGAAGCTACATTTTTTAAACGTTGCAGACATAGAGCCCTGTTCTCTGGCAGCCATTTTTGGTGTGGCACCGGATGAAACACAACTAACGATTGCACAAAGGAAAGCAATAGCATTCTCTTCACTGTTGGCCAGGAGATTGATCTTATTTAACTGGATAAAGGCAGCACTGCCAACTCACAAACGATGGCTAGAGGAGGTGATGGCACACCTTCAATTAGAACATCTTAGATTACTTTGCAGGGCAACACTAAGAGATACTCTAAGGTCTGGCAGCCTTTTATTTCTTATTTTGAACATAACTTTTCATCTGCTCCAACAAAATTGGCATAATTGGCCCTTTTTGTTTTGTATAAATGAATGAATGAATGAATGAAAAAATATTATTACTATTGTTGTCCTTTTTGTTTATCTATATATTTAATTAGTACGTCTGATGTCTGGTATTAGTAGGATCTGTCTTGTTGTTTT
Source organism: Centropristis striata (assembly GCF_030273125.1). Lineage (NCBI taxonomy): Eukaryota > Metazoa > Chordata > Actinopteri > Perciformes > Serranidae > Centropristis > Centropristis striata. The sequence continues at coordinate 5,894,309 of NC_081537.1, forward strand.
GTCTGTAGTTTCGACCTGTATTTGTGATGTATATTTTGAATCCTACTATTTTGTCTTGAATAGGATGTTTGATGTTTGAATATGAAAATCAATAGAAACACTTTGATTATTATAATGAGTAAATGACAATGACAGAAATATGAGCAAAGTAAAGAGACAGATGTGATACTAAAAGTCACAGTGTGCTGCAGCCGTCCTCCTGGTCAGTCTCACCTTGTAGTGCCGGGCCACGTCAGGGACTCCTCCGTACTCGCCCGTCAGGTAGTTCTTCACCTTGTTGATGGCGTCGTTCTCGCTGTTGACTGCTCCGATCAGCATGTTGTTGGAGATGTTGTCCAGGTGGCCGCGGAACTTCAGCCAAGGCCCGGCAGCGCTGATGTGATCTGTGGTGCATTTACCTTTTACCTGTGAGACGGAAAGAGGAAAATTATAACCGTTTCCATTCTTAACTGTTAGAATAATCACGTGTGTGTGTCTCTGTCTGTGTGTGTGTGTGTGTGTGTGTGTGTGTGTGTGTGTGTGTGTGTGTGTGTGTGTGTACTCCTCTCTCTGTGCATTGATTAATCATGTTAGCTGCTTTGCTACATCGCTCATGTGCCAATATTAAAATGAGTTGTAAAACGAAATATATTTTCTCCATCTGCTTACTGCATGCAAACAATGTGTAAGAAAATTCCTCTGCCTTATTTAGAGTAAGATTCTATTACCACCTGATAATATTTTTTACATTTTCAGCCACTACAGAGACAAGTTATCATGACTGACAGACAGACAGACAGAAAACAAGGCAACGTCTGCATAAGGATCAACCTACATTCTTAGTAAACTTTTGTTGGATATAAAACAGGGTTTAGGGAAAATATACTGTGTTCAGACTTAACAAACTGACCAGCCTATGTGTTGTCAGGGAAACGTAAATTGAACCCAGAGACTCTGTAACTGCACATTTCTTGACATATTGTAATAAAGTGAAGTTAAACTGAGAACTCGGACGTCTCCTGCTCAGCTTTCTCCATCAAACGATCGGCGCGGAGAAATAGGTGAGAGGTTTTTATGTTGGATTAACCCTTTGATGCACAACATGGGTCTAAAGTGACCCGACTAAGTTTTTATATTTTATATCTTAGCAATAAATTAATTTCATCATTCAGTATTCCAGGTTTTTCCTCAATTAACTTGTTTTTGATCATCATACGTCCTCTTTTTTTGTTTTCATGTCTTACTTTTTGAATAAAACCCTTTTTTTTTTATCACTACGCTTTTAATGCTCAAGCTCATTTTTGACCCATGTGTGTAAACTTGATGTAATAGTACAAAAACTATTTTTCTTCATAAAATATGAAAGCAAAAATGGACATAATGATCCGCTGTAATAAAAAAGAAGCTATTCAAACAAAGGTGTTCATATGTTGTGCATCAAAGGGTTAATTCATTTTAAAGGTTTCCTTCAATCCTATTTCCCAACACAACACAGCCTTAAACCTGCATTATTTCCAACAGCTGCTACAAAAGGAGCAGCCAATTCCTGCACTGGTAAGTAAAAAAAAATTACATTTTAAAACATAGGGGCCCTCATTTATCAAACGAGTGTACGACAGAAAGTGAGCGTAAAGTGGGCGTACGGTCATTTTTACACAAGGCTCAGCATTTTTCAATTTGGACGTGAGCGGGAAACGATCAAATCTCAGTCTGCTCTCAGCTCGTGTACGCAAATTTGAGTCAGCACGAAGTAAAACGTGTATTTGGCTCCTGTCATTTGTAACGGTGCACTTTGCTAATAAATCGACTTTAGGGGGGGGGAAACCTCTTTTTGGCTGTATTGCGCCCTTTGGTGTAATCTCTCAGCTGACCTTGATGAGGACGTTCAGATTCTCCAGATCTCCTCCGCTCCACTTGTCGAAGGGCTCCAGCAGCTGCAGCCGGTTGCTCTGAGGGCTGACGTCCACCCGGAGGCTGCTGCCGTCGGGGGGCGGGTGCTGGTAGGTGTCCTGGCCCGGGTCAAAGTCTTTGGAAGGCAGCTCGTCTCCGTTGGGGGGGTCCAGCATGAACTTCTCTCCGTTGGGGGCTGTGAGGTAATCCGTCTCCGGGTTGAAGTTTAATGTGCCTGCGATTGCCATGGCAGTGACAATCTGAGGAAGAAGAGGAGATGGATGGCGTTTAAATTTTCAAAATAAAAGCCTGTCTTTACATTATAGTGTTGATTTCGTTGGCTCTGACCTCAGGGGAGGTAACGAAGGCGTGTGTTGCAGGGTTAGCATCATTCCTGGCAGTGAAGTTTCTGTTGAAGGACGTGACGATTGTGTTCTTCTCTCCCTTTTTCACGTCTTGCCTGAATGCAAAACATACACAATATTATTAACTTAAAGATTACACAAATTGAACTGGACTCTGTGGAGTAGCACTGTTTCCATCAACAATTTTTGATGCATTTTAAAAAGACTGGCATTAGAAAAGCTTTATGGAAACCAAAATTTGAACAAAAAAAAAACAACAAAATTTGAAATGCGCATTAAAGTTTTTACACTCGCTTGAGGTTTTTTTTTTTTTTTTGTCGAATAACTTCTGATGTAATAAACATTTAAATCATGACTGATCAGCTGTTTCCACTCTGCTGGTCAAGACGAGCTGACAAGAAATAACTAATAAAAAATAATTAGTTGCCCAACTGAATCTAGTTACTGATGACATATCCTCTCATTGGTGGCCAAACTTGTCAGATTATTTTTTTTAAAATAGGTTTCTCTCTTTTTGCTCAATTCTTTTTTTTTTTTTTTTTTTTTTTTTTTTACTGTTTACCAATGGATTAGCAATCAGGCGGCAACCTCCGGGTCTGAGCAGGGAGGCAAACCAGGAAGTGCCTTAAGCTGCATTCTACCAAAAATTCCAGCAGGGGGCGCTAAGTTTGGCTGCAGAACGATTTCTGTCCATCCATTCCAATGCAAAATGAGAAAACTTCTCACTTGATTTATTACCTCAGAATTTTTTTTAGGACAACACTATGGTCTCAATCACTAGTAAAAAATCTTCTTCAAACAATTTGATGTTAATAGTGTAAATAATGGCCCCATTTAGAAGAAAATAGAAGATAAAGAATCGTATGATTTGGGGCGGGGCTACCTTTGATTGACAGGTCGCTAATGCTATGTTAGCAATCCACTACACTGCCATCTTCTGACCAAAGCATGTTAATTCGATCTACACCAGTTAATGGAAACGTCCCTAATTCGCATTCACTTTAATGTGACATTTGGAAATTTTGCCTCAAAATTAGATCAAAGTTAACGGAAACACAGCTAGTCATGTGACAAACACTCACCTGTCCCACTGTCCGATGCAGGGTCCACATGCGTTAGCCATGACCACACCTCCAACATCACCAAGGATCTTTGACTGCAGGCAGACACAAACACATTAGAGCTTCATCACATCAACCAGAGATAAATAATCAGTGCACCAACACTCACATATCCGTCTCTTTCAATGGTGGCACGGATCTGCTCAGAGCCGGGGGTGACTGTGAAATGAGCTTTGCACTTCAGACCTTTATCCAAAGCCTGCTTGGCCACAGAGGCGGCGCGGCCCATGTCCTCGTAGCTGGAGTTGGTGCAGCTGCCGATCAGACCTGCAGAGGGAGAAGGAGCCAGGTGGAACCTCAGAGAGCAGCAGAACTAAACTCTGGTTGTTTTCACACACAGCAGGAGGATGATGGAAGGTGTGCAGCCTGTAGATCCTCGTCAGTTCTTACCAACTTTGACCTCCAGCGGCCAGCCGTTCTTCTCAGCAACAGCACCTACTTCAGACACTGGGTGAGCCAGGTCAGGGGTGAAGGGTCCGTTAATGTGGGGCTTCAGCTGGAGTAAGAAACAACACGACGTTCAAGTTACTTAATGACGAGCTGGATTAAACCATAATTTACCTATGGAAGCTGATTTCTGCTTTTTTCTTTTTGAGAAAGGTTCTTTTTATAGCTCCTTTCATAGTGCCGTCCCGGAAATGTCCCGCTATATTGCCAGAAAGATTTGTCCCGGCTTTTCGCCCTAGGGCGTTCATAGTGATCCGCGAAGGCGTGATATTCATGCCCTTTCATATTGCAGTCCGGTCAGTGGGAGGGGACGAGAGTGGCGTGTGACAGAGCAGCAGCAGCGTTGGACAGTAGCACAGTGCTAACAGGCTACACAGTTAGCTCTGGAGCAGTACAGTGTGTATGTGCTGCAGGAGGTGTTCACTTAGCTACCTCCGTTTGTTTACAACAAGCACCAGACACTTTGTGCACGATTAGCGATGCTGGTTTCTGGGCTACATCTCATAAATCAAGAGTGTTGTTAAATGATCTTTGCTTCATGTCACCCCCTCTATGCATTTCCTCATGCAATACACTTTTAAGTATCCAATGAACGAAGCATGAAAAGATCTTTTGAAAAACGTAAAAAGGACAGACCTCGTCCAGATTGAGCTCGATGAGCTCGTCGTACTCGCAGCCTTCATCTGGTACCAACAAGTCTGAGTAATGATCAGAGAGGGCAGCAATCTCTGGAAAGACACAAAGGGAAGAGTGTTAAGAGATAGAGATACTAATATGATATGAAGAGATACTAACAGGACACCAAAGCTTTAAAGATTTCCATTAGAATGTCGTTCCAGACATTTCTACGGACTCTGGGATTTAATTTCCATCATCTTGATTGTTAGAAAGTGAAATGCTTTATATATTCAAATCTAAAGCAAACACCTGTAAATATATTCTTTTTCTGAGATTAAATAGTTCTGGATTCATTTATGTGAATCTATGTATAGATATACTGTTAATTACAAATCATGCATGATAAACACTAAAAGAGTGGAGATTGGGATTAGTCCTCGGTCTGATGTTATTTGTTATGGGTTGTCTTTCTTTATCAAGCAAAGTGATAGAAATAAAAAAATTGAATGAGCAAAGCCCTAAACATACGTCCACGGCCGGTCTTCTGCAGGTAGGTCCTCATGCGGTGGTTGTAGGGGAACACTGAGGTCGTGGCTCCAATCTCTGCTCCCATGTTACAGATGGTGGCCATTCCTGCACACAATAAAACATCACACAACTGAACAACGATCACACATGTGCAAGCAGCTGGGAAGCAACACAGTGGCCCTCATTTATCAAACGAGCGCAGAAACGAGCGCAGATCTGAGCGTATATTTCGTCTTACGACAGGGTTCACGTGGGATTTATCAAACGCTAATCACAGCGTAAAAATGATTGTTTGTTCATAAATGTGGCGGCTTGAAACATGCATAATTTAAATACCACGTGATCGTACGCCCACTTTACGCTCACTTTCTGTCGTATGCTCGTTTGATAAATGAGGGCCCCTATGTTTTAAATGTAATTTTTTTTTTACTTACCAGTGCAGGAAATGGAGTCAACCCCTGGTCCGTGGTACTCTACGATGGCTCCGGTGCCTCCCTTCACTGTCAGGATGCCGGCCACCTTCAAGATGACGTCTTTAGGAGACGTCCAGCCTGAGAGGGACCCGGTCAACTTCACACCAATCACCTTCGAGAGAGATTGGGGAGTTAATTGTGGTAAAGAAGTCCAAACAATTATCAAAAGGCGACGCAGATAACAGGATGAATGAAAAATATATATATAATAATATGGATTCTGCTGACCTTGGGGCACTTGAGCTCCCAGGCGATTCCTGCCATGACGTCCACAGCGTCGGCTCCTCCAACGCCGATGCAGATGGCGCCGAGCCCTCCGCCGTTTGGTGTGTGGGAGTCTGTGCCGATCAGCATCACTCCTGGGTAGGCGTAGTTCTCCAGGATGATCTGTTTGGGAATTAAATCTGAACGTTAGGTGTGCTCAAATTACAAAAGGCTTTTATAACCGTTGTAGTGACCTGATTGCTACTCAAACAAGATGCCGCTAGTATGATGAGATCCCGTTCAACGGGTTTTACGCGCATGAATGAAATGTCCAGTTTCCGTATATCAATTAACTCAGTTTAGTATAGCAAACAAAGGTTTACTTCCTTCTTAAACAAATAAAGTTATATCTTCCAACTAGGCACCGATTTCCTTAATTTTGCGGGATCTGCGATCGGCCAATTATTTTACGTGAAACGGATTTTATCTAGCAATCTTATCTACCTCCGCAAAGGTCTGAAAGTATTTATTTTAAGGTCAATATTTTATTAACTACCTCAACCATTGTGATTTCCTTTACTTGTTAAAGAAAAATACTGCTGTGTTATTGTTTTTCAATAATATAAGATTCAAACATTGAAGGTGTATGCTGTGAGTTATAAAAAAAATCGGTATCGGCAGGTCAGGCTTTTTAAAAAATGGTAAAGAATGACGATTGGCCAGAAAATTGCAATCGGTGCACCCCTACTTCCAACTAATACATCACATTTCTGCGGTCAAAAACCTGTGTGCCTCTCGGGCATCTCACCACAATCAGTCATACACCGGTTATATTAACTCATGACATCAGAACCCAGAATGAGCGTTCTTCTCCACCCGGTAGTGAGAGGCGCAAACAAACAAATCAAAGCAAAATGGCTCTTACAACCGTCATTTCCAAGAAATTATACCTGATGGATGATTCCAGATCCTGGTTTCCAGAAGCCAACTCCATATTTTGCCCCAGCGCTGGACAGGAAATTGTAGACTTCTTGGTTGATTTCCTAGCATGAGAAACGCGATAAGAACACGCGTTAATAAGTTATTAAATTTGATACATTTTTTGATGCACTTGGAGAAGTAATCTAGAAAAGTTTTAATAAAGATCCCAAGATGGTAATGTTTGGACTAATACCAAATTACATAACTGGAAGGGAGAAAAATATATTTTACAAATATTACTGATTTCAGCTATTAAATGTTTTACTGTTAAATGGTTAAAACCCTCCAACATACAATATGTGGATTGAGAAGGTCTGGGAAATCTATCACATGGAACAAATAACTTACTCTTTGAGGCTTCAAAAAGATATATTTGTTAAACCTAATCTCATGTTACCTTTATTTTATTTTACTTTATTTCACTTCATTTAATTTGATTTAATTCCATTTACACAGTTTATTATTTAATCACTTATTGTTTGTTTGTGTTACTTTTGTTTAACCATATAATTTATATTTGACCTGATGTATATACTCTAATGCTATATTAAGCAGATCACAAATGAAAAACAGCAGACTAAATATGAATTTGTGTATATATATATATATATATGTCTGTATAAGCTGCAAAAATTTGAAATAAAATTTAAGTTTACATTTTTTTTTTTTGATACATTTGCAAAATTAGAAATAAGATCCATCACCTTTGCTCTGGCCAGATCCTTGACTCCTCCGGTCTGGGCCTCGATCAGGTGGTCACAGTGGATGGTTGAAGGCACGGCCACCTTGGGCAGGCCGCTGCTGATGAACTGGAGCATCGCCATCTGGGCCGTGGCGTCCTGCATGGCCACGCGGTCGGGACGCAGCCGCAGGTAGGTACGGCCGCGGTCGATCTCCTGCGAGTGGGGGTCATCGAGGTGGCCGTACACGATCTTCTCTGACAGGGTGAGGGGCCGGTTGAGTCTGGAGGAAAACATTTATTCATTTCATTTTTGACAAAGTTTTCAAACAGGGAACAGAAGAGATGATGAGAATACAGCTACAATGTAAAAATGACCAATAAAAAGTAGCTAAACAATAAAACAAGTGAGAAGTAGAGATGCACGATATTATCGGCACGTTATCGGTATCGGCCGATATTGGCTTGAAAATGAACTATCGGCCAACACGCCGATATAATAAAGTGATTAAATAATGGGGTGACATCAACTCTCTGTTGTTTGTAGCTCAGAGAATTGTGCAGTGTAGTCTGAGCCCACCTATTGATTTATGTTCTGATTAGGGACTGAAGCTGCTTATATTTTTTGCTATTACTTTTTGTGATTTCGTTTGCACAGTGCAGATTGAGTCATCACATATTGGGCTCCTGTTTTTTTTTTTTTTATAATATTCTTTATTGGAAATTAGCATTCATAAGCATCAGTTCAAAACATAAGTTACTCCACAGCTGTTTTCCACATTTTTGTTTTTTAAAGGGTACATTAGAACAAAGAACCACAAAAAAAGACAACCCCCTCAAAAAAAGAGAAATAAATACAATTCAATAAAAAAAACATAGTGTTATTATAATATAAAGGCAGGCAAAAGAGCAGAGAAACAGAAATATTAACAATTATACTAACAATAGCAATACATAAATAAACACAGGATGCTGAGTGTGCTCATTAAAAAATAAATTATTAAATAAATAAAACACCTTAATAAAATAAATGAAAATTGGATGCATCAAATAGACTCAGTTGGGGTCCAGGGAGGTGAGGGTACTCACATATGTGATGAGAGGTTGCCATCTTTTATAAAATTTGGTTGCTGAGCCTCTTAAGGAATATATAATTTTTTCCAAGGACAGAAAAGACATTAAATCAGTCATCCATGAAGAGGCAGGGGGCTCCTGTTTTAAGTTGAATTTGAATTTAAGCAGCAGTCTGTAAGGTACATGTAGTTTTATTCAATTTGGGTTTAATTGCTGTACAGCTGCACGTTTCTCATGTTCCCAGTGAACACAGGTTATGTTTACTTATTAGGGTGATTCTCATGAAGCCAGTCTAAGTTATGTCTGTTAAGATTATAAGGACATACTTTATTAAACTAAATATATTTCACTTTTATATGAATGAAAAATATAGCCATAATGAGGCACAATTCATTGTTTTGTGTTAAAATAATATTTTCTATATTTTTAAATATATTTTTGATTCACAAATTCATTACCGTAATGCATCCAGATAAAAATGTCATGGTTTCCTCACACTTAAACATTTAATAAACTTTATAAAAATAAATATACATTTGTTTAAAAATGTATAATTTAACAGAATATAATCAAACATAATGGTTTTAAACAATGTATAGAGAACAAAGTCTGAATGAAAATTGATGAGAAAAAATGGTTAAATGTTACGGTAATGATAGAATTGTTTGCATTAAAATGTGTATATTTTAATAAAATACATTTTGGTGATACCAGCTACCCTTGAGCATATTTAAGTGCTAGCCAAAGAAAAAGAAAAAAAAAACCTTGTTGTTGTTTTCACATTTAAAAATGTGTTACAGTAATGAATTTTGCTCAGTGTCTCAAAAAATGTCAGAAAATACCTTAAAATTCTTTAAATAGATTATAAATTCATATTAAACAGTTAATTTAGATTGTATATGTTGTAAAGGGTCAAAGAAAAGATATATTCAATGCTCTTGGATTTTTGCTATGAGCTGTACCATGTTTATGAGAATCACCCATTATGTCAATTGGGAAATTGGCCAAATTTGCCCTTATTGTGGGTATTAGTTGTGCGGGAAAAAAATATTGGTAATCGGCTAAATGAATCAGCATATCGGATATCGGCAAAAAATCCAACTATGTGATTCCCTAGTGAGAAGACAATGTGGGTCAGGCTGACTGATGAGAGTTGGTTTTGGCTCCAACTATGATGAAAACTGTGTTAAAGGTCAAAAACAGTCACACAGATAAGAGAGTGTTTGGAAGAAAACACTGACGTGAGCCACAGTAAACATAGAGTAGATTAGGAGGACGCTGACCTTTTCCGCACAATGTCGACGTTGGATTGGAGCCTCTCATAGTTGACGAAGGAAGTGGGTTCAAATTTGCTCATAGACACGCTGGCCTTGGCTCTGTACGCTGCCGATACGTGCAGACGGCGTGCACCATGGCCCAGAGCCAGCTGGAGACGACAGCAACAAAAACATACAATATGAGCACAGACACACAGCTGTTGTTGACCAATCTAGAGCAGACTGAAAACCTTTTTCACTGAGCATATAATGCTGAAAACAGTGGGGGTGATTTAGAAATGGTGTCATATAGACATTTATTTTAGTTTTAATTAATTGATCAGAAATTGACGGACTCTGAACAATCAGTACTGACATTAATATAGCAATTTATTTTATTTCCATTCATTCTTTGATAACTTTCATTGACGATGTAATAGGGCTGGGCGATATGGACCAAAAGTCATATCCTGATATATTCAGGCTGAATATCGATATACGATATATATCCAGATATTTTTTTATCGCAAAGTGAGAGCAAATGTTCAGTCAAAGTCACAAGTAGTTTTATTGAAACTTTTTATTTAAGTGGACATAAATACTGTATAACAGGAGTACCTTTTAAAAAAATCAAAGCTCCATAAAGTGCACATTTAAATAAAAAAAATCTTAAAATAAAATTTGTTTACGAAATAAAATAGGCCAATCTATTTCTGAAATAGATATATTTATATGGGAAAAGAATAATGAACATTACAAAAGAACTAAATATGACAAACCCTAGTAAAGGCAGCATTTATATATAAAAGAAAACAAATGTAAAACTATATCGATATTTACGATATGGTCTAATTCCATATCACATTTAAAAATATATCAATATATCTTTTATATCGATATATCGCCCAGCCCTATTATTACTTTAGTACAAAAACAAACAAAACAATCTAACTCTTAAATCATTATGTCTAATACCATTATCATTATTTTTCAATAATTTACAGGAGAGCTAACAGACTAACTGAATTTCCCCTCTGGGATAAATTAAGTATTGTTATTTTTATTTTATCATCATAATTTGTGCAGCTATTTTTACACTAATAATAATTATAGTATATTTGTACACATGTATAAGAATTATCATCATTATTATTTATGCATTATAATATGCACAGCATTTCCTTGAATTTTAATAACTATTACTTTATGATTTTAAAAAACTTTTTAGAACTTTATAATGCAGAAATTGAGATACATTGAGATTTTTTTATATAGATATATATTATATTGATGCTCAGTACTTGATTATTATTCTCAGTGCATGTGCCATATTAATAACAATCCTAAAATATAATAAAAGTTACTTTATAAAAATTAAAATATTTATTGGGATACTGTTCTACTCTACTTCCCTTTGCAAGCTGTCACCCGGGGACAAATAAAGTTTTTTTAATTTAATTGTATGAGAAAAATACCATAGTAGGTATTTTTAAGTTGTTATTCACGTCTTAGCCCATAATTAGTTTTCCATTTGATGCATTAACTCAGCTTAGGTGTTTAGCTGATTGACAGCAACTCTTTGTTAGTAGCTACCTGACACCAGAAAGCCAAGAGATGAATGGTTGTAGGTTCAGCTGCTCACTGTCACTTCTCTCACTGAACAACAACAACTAATCTTTATCACTCATTGTCTGCTCATTGAAGACCTTCAGTTGTCTGACAGCCAGTTAACGTATAAAAGAAAAAAAGAACAGAACAAGCTGTCTATTTGGAGAAAGTCCAGTGAAGTCCTTACTTTATAAATCACCTATTGGTGCATATTGAAACCATTTCAACACAGTTAGTTACGAGCTGTTTCATTGGAGTGAGTATATAGGTTTAGTGCCAAGCTCAAGGGCACCTTTACAGTCGTTGTCCCTCTTCCTGTTGTGATGTCATCTACTGCAAACACAACTCTCAGACGGCTTAATTATAACTTAGCTTCTCTAACACGTCTGGCTATTTATAAATCGGCAACAAAGACATTTAAACTAGAGGACTGGAGCCAGTGTTCCCACAGCTGGAGAATGCTCTGATGTTGCGTCATGCTAACCTGGTATCACCCTGATATCTGACACTTGAGTCAGTGTGGACTGGAAAACAGTGTTGTTATTCACAAGGTACCTTCTTGTTATGGAAGAAATCTTTCCATATCAAAGCAAATTATTTTTTTATTCTGCACTTCCAGCTCTTTTTCAAGAACATTTTTAAAAGACAATAAATAGATATAACCTTTTTATTACCGCCACTAAAAAAGCATATATATATATATATATATATATATATATATATTTTTTTTTTTTTTCTTCTCTTATTGTATGTCTTAACTGCATTCTCAACTGCTGTATGTTTTTAATGAAACTCTGTATCTTTACGGTGTGCCGAAGGCAAATTTCCATCATGGTGGATAATAAAGATTTATTGTATTGTAATAGTAATAAATGCATAAATATATTGTGATATATATTGTATATCGATATTCAGCCTAAATATATTGGAATATGACTTTTGGTCCATATCGCCCAGCCCTAAGTAATAATACGGAGCTTTTACTGGCTCAAGTTTCTCAATAATAACGTCAGATGAAAGTGAGTTATTCAGTGCTATGTCGTGGACGAGATGTGATTTTCCAAGCCAGCAAAGATATTGTTAATAAAGTCTATATTAGATGAAGGAGTTCCTCTCTGCTCCTTTTCTCCCACATCATCAAGCTCGATGTAGCCGTCAAAGTGAACTTGAATTAGGGCTGGGCAATATGGACCAAAACTCATATCCTGATATATTTAGGCTGAATATCGATATACAATATATATCACGGTATTTTTAATCACAAAGTAAGAGCAATTGTTCACTTAAAGCCAAATATGACATGTCACAAGTATTTTTATTGAAACCGTTAATTTAAGTGATCATAAATACTGTATAACAACAGGAGGACACATTTAAATAAATAAAAAAAATCTTAAATAAAAGCTGCAGCTTGCCTGGAGCAAGGATCACAATTTGAACTATATAGATATAGTCTAATTCCATATCACACTTAAAAATATATCGATATATCTTTTATATCGATATATCGCCCAGCCCTAATTGTTAATAGAGTCTATATTAGATGAAGGAGTTCCTCTCTGCTCCTTTTCTCCCACATCATCAAGCTCGATGTAGCTGTCAAAGTGAACTAGAATTAGGGCTGGGCGATATGGACCAAAATGGTCTGAATATCTAAATATTGATATACGATATATATCCCGATATTTTTATCGCAAAGTGAGAACAAATGTTCAGTCAAAGTCAAATATGACATGTCACAACTAGTTTTTATTGAAACCCGTTTATTTAAGTGATCATAAATACTGTATAACAACATGAGGACCTTTTTTAAGAATCAAAATATCTTAAATAAAAGCTGCAGCTTGCCTGGAGCAAGGATCAAAGTGCACAATTTGAATAATATCGATAGTCCAATTTCATATCACACTTAAAATATATCGCTATATCTTTTATATCGATATATCGCCCAGCCCTAATTGTTGATAAAGTCTATATTAGATGAAGGAGTTCCTCTCTGCTCCTTTTCTCCCACATCATCAAGCTTGATGTAGCCGTCAAAGTGAACTTGAACGCACCTTAATTAGAGCTCTTTGGGTTTGGATTTAAACACCGTGGATTTTAATAAGAGGTTAGCTAAAATATCCACGTCACATTGCTGTTATTGGGCATATGCCACACACCCTGAGTTTACTTTACAATAGATGTGTTTCCTTTCTCTTGAAACAACCCGCAAAATAATGGGTTATGGTGTGTTTTCTGTATTATTATCTGTGATTTAGTTGACCGGTTTAGGTGTTTTGCACGCTGCTGGCCTGAGTGGCTGCTGGGAGCTCTAACCTTGTGGTTAACCTTGCTTTCAAACACCCAACTCCATTTATAAAGCTAACCTGGCAATGCCCAGTTAAAGTCTGATTATAAAGGCAACGAGTTGCTGTAAACAGAGACATTAGTCGTGTTTAATTAAGCCAGAGATCAACTAGTTGTTTCTCACTGGATGCGTTCAGGGCCGTCAGGACACGATGACCTGGCCGCCGCTCTGTGACCGTTACATGCCTTATATGTCCCCGACAACCACTCTAACGGCTTTAATTAGGGTCAGAATAACATTTCAGTTGATCTATAGAATGTAAGCCACCAAGTGGCATCCCTAACTGGTTTATAAATACGATAAAATTCGCCATTTTTCGTCTCTTACCTGCAGCCGGGCGACAGTGAGACAGTAGGTTGCCATTTTGTTCACTGACAAAGATGTGCCCGTCAGCGGTGACGTCACGGTTAATATAGCCGCGGCTCTCGCAGGTCCTATAAGGACAAAGTATTTACGGTAGTTTGACTTTTAGACTGCTTCACAACCAACGTGTAATTTAAATTTTGATTCATCAGTACTGTTATACATATTTAATTTAATTTAATTTAATTTAATTTAATTTAATTTAATTTAATTTAATTTAATTTAAATTTAATTTAAACTTTGATTAATCCGTACTGTTAGATATTGGGTTTTTTTTAATTTAAATTAAATTGAAATTCAACCCATGCAAGATAAAATTTTAATATATCATTGACTTTTATAAACTTCAAAGGATGAGAACAATTTTATTTTATTCCTGCTTTTTTCTGCTTTTTTAAATACAGATAAGGTCCTTTAAGGACATATTATTTACGGTAGTTTGACTTTTACTTAGACTGCTTCACAACATGTAATTTAAACTTTGATTCATCCGTACTGTTATATATTGGGGTTTTTTTTTTATTTAAATTAAATTGAAATTCAACCCATGCAAGATAAAAATTTTAATATATCATTGACTTTTATAAACTTAAAAGGATGAGAACAATTTGATCTTATTTCTGCTTTTTTTTAAATACAGATATAACTAAAATTTTAATATATCATTGACTTTTATACACTTAAAAGGATGAGAACATTTTTATTTTATTTCTGCTTTTTTTAATACAGATAAGGTCCTTTAAGGACAAAGTATTTATGGTAGTTTGACTTTTATTTAGACTGCTTCACAACATGTAATTTAAATTTTGATTAATCAGTACTGTTATATATTGTGTTTTTATTTTATTTTATTTAACCTAAATTGAAATTCCACCCATGCAAGATTAAATTTTAATATATCATTGACGTTTATAAACTTAAAAGGATGAGAACAATTTTATTTCATTTCTGCTTATTTTAATATAGATATAATTCCTGCACTGTCACAGTTTTAATGAAGATCAATAATTATAAATTGTATTTCGGTAGTATATAAAAAAGATAATATATAGAGCAAAGGTCAAACGGTGCAATATCATTTTTTTTCTTCTTTCCCCGAAGAACGCTAGGTGGCGGTAATAAAACTACTCAAACAAAGTTTAGGGGTCAAAGGTGAAAGTTGACCCAAACCAGCAGCGCTCGCCTTACGTTAGTTAGCCGACAATGGCTAAACATCATCCTGATTTGATCTTTTGCCGAAAACAAGCCGGTGTCGGTAAGTCCTAAACTATTTTATTCCACACATAATCTAACACTGTTATTTCTGTCGCAGCCATGTGTCTTTTATTGTTGTTTAGCTCGATAAAACGTTAGCTGCTAACGCTAAGCTAACGGTTACAGCATGGATTTCATTGAATTGATGTTAGCCGCGGTGTTGAGTGTTAGCTTAAAAAAGTTTTAAAGTCCGCTACAGTTTCACAGATCATCCCTTTAGTGTAAAGTTAGTTTCACTGAAAATATGAGGAATGAATGGGTGATTTACCTTTGTCTAGCAAGGTGATATGAATTAGCTGTTAGCTGTTAGCTGTTAGCTAGCCGTGCAACACTGACTGACTGCTTTGTTTTTATTCTGCAGCTATCGGGAGACTCTGCGAGAAATGCAAGTATTCACTTCTATGATTAATATCACTATTATATCTATATACTATCAGATATTTTATTTATTTTTTATTTATACCAAACAGCAATACAATGCACAGTTACAAAGAAGAAGAAACGAGTTATAGAAAGATAAACAATGCAAAAAATAAAATAGAAGGAAATACTATTTTAAAAAATAAAATAGAAGAAAGATTAAATGGGAAAGAATGAAACAAATAAAAAATAAAATAAACAGACGCAAGATTACATGTTAAAGACATTAAATATATTTATTACATATTTTGGCAGTCTTCACAGCTTTTTTGTTTTGTAGACAGGAGAGAGTTGAAATATACTGTTCAAACTCTAACTTCACTAAAAAGATTTTTTTTTACTTGAAAACTTACATTTGTGTTTGTGGTATTTGGCAAAAAGAAAAAATACATTTATAAGAAAATATGCATCATCATCCTTCTTTTTGTGATCAAAACAGCCAAATATGACATCTTTATAATGCAAAGTGAAACCAGTGAGAATATTTGTGTTTAAAAAAAAACGAGGCCATGTCCTTCCAGAGTGTGTCTGTGAATTCACAAGACCAAAATAAATGTGAGATAGTTTCAGGGTGCAGATCACAAAAACCATATTCCACCTCAGTGTCAACTTTAAACTTATGTAACAGCACTTTCGTGGGGTAAAATCTATGTAGCAGTTTAAATTACACTTTCTTAGTTTTAATAGTTAAAATAAACTTTTGGGGTAGGGACCAAACTTTTTTCCAATCTATGTTTGGGACAAATTTACTCCAGTAGAAAATTGCAGGGGGAGTAGAGACGAGTTCGTCTTGAAACAACTGTATAAAAGTCCTTCTTTATTAAAGAGCTGACTCACCAAAATAACACCATTATTAAACCATCTATCATAGAATAAAGTCTTGTTCTTATAGACAAATTTTCCTCACCTTTGCATTTTGTTTTTTCAATCTTTATTGTCAATAATGTTGGGTACAAAGGCAGTTATTAACGTACAAACAATAAAACAAACAACAGCCAGGGGGTTTATTTAAACAAATACATTAAATAACGAGCACAAATTATACGTTTTTAAACATGTTTTTTATTTGGAGAAATGAACATTGATCACAGATATTCAACATACATCGTTTTTCTTATTTTCTTTCCTCCCCACCCATCCCCATCATGCTGTAAATACGAAAAAAATAAATTAAATAATGAAAATAAACTCGTGAGTGAGAAGCACACCTCAAATGTTATACGAAAAAAGTTACAGGCATGAAAATATATAAAAAGGTAAAAAGGGTAAAAAAAATACTGTAATATAAACTAAAATAAATGTAATCAAAATAAAAAGCAAATAAAAAATAAATCAATAAGAGAAAAAAAGTGGACATCAAGAAAGTACAAATAGGCTATTTGCCTTCTTTTAATTTTTAATCTTGTGGGAGGGCTGTAAGATTTTCAAAATAAGATAATAGGGGGCCCATGCTTCATAGAACTTTTGGGTCGACCCTCTAATGTAATACTTTATCTTTTCCAACTTAAGGAATAGAATCAGGTCACAAATTATAAGTTTTAATAGCTTTGATGTTATCTGAGTCACGATGCTTTGGAGGTAATGTTTAAATTCTCTTCAGAATGCTAAAAAAAACAACAGGGTTTTGATTGACTGAACTTTGTTTTATATATATGATGTTTTCTAAAATAATTATTAAATTTATGATCTAAAATTCTTTCTGTTTCCTGCCGCCTACATCATGAACACCAAAAAGGCACATTGCTCTACTCCAAAGAAAAGACAGAGTCAATCCTCAATTTGATAAAATCTATAACCTCTCTCCAGAAGGTGGCGGTAGAGTTACATTACCAGAAGAGGTGTATCACCGTTTCAGGCTCAGACTCACACAGAGAGCAGTTAGCACAAAAATCTTTCTTGAATTTTGACAAATAATGTTGTCAGGGTAGTTTTTATTAATCAATTTGAAAGATATTTCTCTCACTATTTTAATTATTTAATTTAATTAAGTGTTTGTTTGGGAGATTCCATATATGGATCCAGTTCAAATCATCAACCGTATTAGACCAGTACTGAGTAACAGATGGAGTTAGTAGTGATATCTGTCTGAAACAATGACCTGATGAGCTTATTATTATTTTTAATAGATTTCACTGAGAAGCATATAAGACCCACTGGTGTTAAAGTGGTCTAACAGAGGACAAACTGGTTTTCCAGTTAAATAGAGATAGGATACCAGAGGGAATGGCATCCATTAATGAACAATTATCCCTTTGGGGACAATAAAGAACCTAACTAAATTATAATGGAAAATTATTTTGGGGTAACAGGAACACCATATGTTTGAAGGAATTCAGTGTCATTTAGCAGCTTTCCATTATCATTGAGTAGCTGGGTAACTAAAATGATGTTGTTATTATTAAACGACAAATTAGGAAATAGAGATTTCACCTTTACATATGCGTTTAAGGAAACCGGCATCTGATTAGTTTTATTTTTATTTTTTTTAGTTTTCGTTGTCAATTTTTGTTTTCAAATTCAGTTAGTTTTAATGAGTTTTTAGATTGTGTTTGTAAGTTTTAATTAGTTGTTATTTTTGGGAAAATGCTTAGTTTAGTTTTTATTAGTTTTAGTTTTTTTGTAATGGGGTATAAAAAAGCCAATAAAATGTTTCCTTTATTTCCTTTGTCTGATTCATCTCAGCCCCAATAAGTTTATTAGGTCATAAAACCAGATAGATGAAATAGATTTCATATCAACTACAAATGTTAACGTATGAAAAAAGTTGACGAAGACGAAAACGAAGGACATTTTCACTATAATTTTAGTTAGTTTTGTAACCTGAAAATACAGTTTCAGATAGTTATCGTTTTTTAAAAACTTGTTTTTATTTTTATTTCAGTTAACAAAAATGTTTTTTCAGTTCTAGTTTTTGTTATTTCGTTAGTTTTGTTTCTTTAACTATAATAACGTTGGTTCCTGCTCCTTTCAGGTGATGGAAAATGTGTGATCTGTGACTCCTACGTGAGGCCTTGTACTCTGGTGCGTATCTGTGATGAGTGTAACTACGGCTCCTATCAGGGCCGCTGTGTGATCTGCGGAGGGCCCGGAGTGTCTGATGCCTACTACTGCAAAGAGTGCACCATCCAGGAGAAAGACGTGAGTCTCCTCACACTTAACACTTCATTCAATCTGTCACTGATGATTGAATGTATGTGAGACTAACAGCACTTCAATTTCAACTCAACCTCACTGTAAATAATAATCTGTCTAACTCATGGGTCTCAAACTCGCTGCCTGCGGGCCAATTGCGGCCCTCATGACGATATTTTGTGGCCCCCACCTTGATATGAAAGTTTAATGTGAGTTTTATATGAATGGCACTTTACCGTGTTGTGTGTGGAAGGTCCCTTTAATTACTTTTTTTGGTAATTTTATGTTTTTTTTCTTTAAGTAATTTAGTGTTTTTTCAGTAATTTAGTGTCTTTTTTGTCATTTTGTGTCTTTTCTTATAATTTTGTCTTTTTTAATGTGTCTTTTGTAAGTAATTTAGTGTTTTTTCAGTAATTTTGTCTTTTTTGTCATTTTGTGTCTTTTTTTTTAAAGTCATTTTGTGTTTTTTCAGTAATTTTGTGTCTTTTTGTAATTTTATGTCTTTTTAAAAGTAATTTATTGTGTTTTTTCAGTAATTTTGGTCTTTTTTAATGTGACTTTTTTGGTCATTTTGTGTCTTTTTTAAGTGATTAAGTGGTTTTTTTTCAGTCATTGTGTCTTTTTTTATAATTTTGTCTTATTTAATGTGTCTTTTTTAAGTGATTTTAGTGTTTTTTCCAGTAAGTTTGTGTGTTTTTTTTAAGTAATTTAGTGTTTTGGGCATTGTCTTGGTCCTGACTAAAATCAGGTAATTAGAGTTTGAGACCCCTGGTCTAACTTCTTTGACATGGAGATGTTATTTATCTTGCATTTTCTGTTTCCTCCACAGCGAGACGGCTGTCCTAAGATTGTGAACTTGGGCAGCTCTAAAACAGATCTGTTCTATGAAAGGAAGAAGTACGGCTTCAAGAAAAGGTGAAGACACCACGGCCACCATCCTGCTTTAGTTTTTACAGCTTTTGAAGATTGTTTTCAAACCTCAAGAACCATTTTTTGATTAATCAATAAAACTCTGTTTTATATTTACGTGTTCATTTCCCTCTGTTCTTCATGTTCAAATACAAATA
This sequence comes from Centropristis striata, assembly GCF_030273125.1. NCBI lineage: Eukaryota > Metazoa > Chordata > Actinopteri > Perciformes > Serranidae > Centropristis > Centropristis striata. The sequence continues at coordinate 5,914,118 of NC_081537.1, forward strand.
ATCACTAAACACTAGTCTACCATGTTGAATACCAGAATAAAACTGCTGTAAGCTTTATATTAAACTTAATATACAATCAGAAGGTGGAGACTTTCTCAACAAGGCTTTATTTGTACATACTGTATATACAAGACAAACGGTAGCCACACTCAAAATGCAAAATTTTTTTTACAAAGAAATACAAAGACGGAACCAGGAAGGTTAAAAACAACCTCTAAGTTGACAAAGTGACCTGTTCCACATAGGACGCAATCTAAAATTAACTATTACATCAGAAAGCGTTAAAAATTATACCAAAATCAGTCAGGAAGCTCATAACCAATGTCAGAATTATACTAAAAATTGAAATGTGAGAATGACACTTATTGTGCAGAATAAAAGAAAGAAAACCGGCAATATTGATGCAGGAAGTACGGTCAGATTAAGCTGAATTTACTGTTTAAAAGGATCTATATTAGTTCAAATGTTATTTCTCCTTGAATGACATTTACACATGGGAACCCCTTCCTAAAAAAAGACCATGAAATTGAATTTATTTTGATAAAGTCACTCTAGCTAGAATTGGAAGCACAGCAACAAAACAGCTTTCCCTTTTTGCCAAAATTGGACAGTTAAATATCCTGTTTGAGCCACAATTTAAATATTGGATGTTATTATTATACACAATATGCCCCCTGTAAACTGCACTGCATTGAAATGGCTTAAGAGTTTTTTTTGGGGTTCAATTTTGATAAAAGAGACGCCCCAATAGAGTTTATTATCTACTGAGGCTTCCTGGTTAGTCAAAAAAATAAATAAGTTGGCAATAGATGCCAGCTTACAAACCTCACAGAGCAGATAAAAAGTTCAAACACAAATTAAAAGTTGGAAGATAAATGCTGATAAATGTTTCCACCAACTGTTGACAATATAAATGAACATTCACCTCCAGACAAAAGGTTTTTGAACAACTAGTTTGGGATAAATTTAAGTAAATTAATTGCTTTTCATCCATCAATAAGGCACTAATTCATGTATTTTATCATCTGAGAGCCTTAACTTAACATTCTTAGGCCCTTCGGCCATATCCTTAACTTTAGTTGTTCAAAAACTCATCTTGTACTGTAGCTCCATTAGGCTGAATACTGCAGAAGCATAATGGGTTAATTTGAGGAGAATATTTTCCCCGTTTTTTTAAATTAATGGGATAATTATCAATGTATTCTGAGAAAAGTTTTCATGGAGAAAAGTTGTTTTTTACCTGTTTTTACGGGATAATAAAAAAAAAAAAAATGATTTTCTTCCCATGAAAACGTCTCAAACTTTTTTTTCCTCAAACTAAATATATAAACATAAATAATAACTAATTAATATAATTTATCATCTGACAGCCTTAACATTCTTAGCCCCTCGGCCATATCCTTAACTTTAGTTGTTCAAAAACTCATCTTGTACTGTATCTGAGTTTGTGATGCTCCATTAGGCTGAATACTGCAGAAGCATAATGGGTTAATTTGAGGAAAATATTTGCCCTGTTTTAATTAATGGGATAATTATCAATGTATTCCAAGAAAAGTTTTCATGGAGAAAAGGTTTTTTTTGCCCGAGATAATAAAAACAGGATTTTGTTCCCATGAAAACGTCTCAGAAACCTTTTTTTCCTCTCTCAAGTGAACGCATCACACTTTTGCAGACTACACAGTTACATGATGGATTGAGGGGGTGAAAGTATCTTCTAAGACTATTTACAGTACATGCATTAGTGGATTCTACACACGTCACCTCTGAAAGGTTACTGACGTCAATAGTCCACGCTAAACGACCTGCAGAGAGCCAAGCAGGCGACAAAAACAGCACAAGTAAGACAGAAGAAACAGAGTGCAGAGTTTGTGTGTGTGTCTCTGCAGCGCTGGTAAGAATACATGAAGAGAAGTGAACGTGGCTGCACACGTCACTCTTCCATCCCCTGAAGAAGCTTAAATTATTGGAAATGTCACAGTTAGGAGTATATGTGGGCAAAAAAAGGAAAAAGCCCATCTTTTCACATTGAACCTGTAACATTATATAATATAAATTTGAAAATAAAAAGGGAGTCGCAGAAAAAAAACGGCAGTAACCTGCAAATCAGTTTATTTCTACAATACCATAATAGTGACTAATAATCTAGTCTAAACTATTGCAATTGCTACACAGGTATCAATTATGTAAAAAAAAAGAAAGAAAAAAGGAAAACAAATCCCACATTTTCTCCCAAAAACAAAAAAACAAACAAATTATCTCTTTCGGCCAAAGGCATACAAAACGTGATAAAAGTACATTTCATAAAAGACCTGTACTGAAGAAGCACTTGAATATGTTCTCACTCACCACTCTCGCATCGATGGTAAATTAATTCTTAAAAATAAAACTAAAAAAAAACAAAAACATGTTGGCTCTTTACATGCTATTGCATCTCCATGGCAACACCAGTCATGCCTCCCCTTTTTTATCTGAATGTTCTAGTGCCAAAACCCCCCTTGGTTTGATTTATTTAACTCATTCAAGACAAAAAAAAAATCTATTTTTGTCTATTGGTTGTGAAGCGCTGCACTTGAAAGAGAACAAGGATGACAAAACGAGGAGGAAACATCATTCACAAGATCACATGGTTGTGTTTTTGTGCCTCATAGATTTATAGAGGCAGAACTTATGAAAAAAACACCAGTTTAGGTTTATTATACTCCTTTTCTAATAGTAATTCCTCCTCATGATAACCAGGGATAGTGTGATCCAGCTTTGGTGAAGGTTTGATTCTTCCTTCTTCATTACACACCAGTCAAACAGCAGCTTCTCAGCTGTACAGTGGGTTTATTTTTTAACCAGGACTGCTTTATTACAGCGCCCAAAATATGTTTTTTTTAACCTGACATGTGAAAACAAAGTGACTCATACTGTGCTGCCGGCCGTACGGATGTCCATTTACGCATGCGTTTGCTGTCGGTGCTTCCTTACAGCGGGCCGAATTTGGCTTCGTAGCGTTCTGATTTGTTCTTGTAGCGGCCGCACTCCTTCCGGAGCTCCCCGACCTCCGAGCGCAGCGCCGCGTTCTCCCGCTCCAGGAAAGCGGCTCGGACGGTGATCTGGTTCTCCTTTAACCGGCGGGCGTCGCGTGATCGTTTGGCCGCCACGTTGTTCTTCTTCCTTCTCTGCCAGTATTTGTCGTCCTAGAGAGGAGGAGGAGGAAGAAGAGACGATTAGAATGAGTCCCAGAAACACAACCAACACTACTGGGCTTCCTGAGATCAGTTACTGAGGTAGGCTGGTTCACTCTATGGAGTCTTAAAGGGCTGTTTGGTCCATTTTTGAATCCTTTTCATGTGTTTTTGTGTCTTTTTTTGGTCATTTTGTGTCGGTTGTTGTGTCTATTTTGGTTATTTTGTGTCTTTTTTTAGTCATTTTGTCTTTTTCTAGTCATTTTGTGTCTTTTTTTGGACATTTTGTGGGTTTTTTGGTAATTTTGTGGTTTTTTGGTCATTTTGTGCCTTTTTTGATCACTTTGTAGTGAAATTGTGTCTTTTTTTGGTAATTTTTCCTTTTTTTTGGTCAATTTGTGTCTTTTTGCGGTTATTTTTTGTCATTTTGTGGTCAATTTCCTCAATGTCCTTTTTTTTGCTTAATTTTATGTAATTTTTTGTTAATTTTGTGTCATTTTGTGTCTTTTTTTAGTCATTTTGTGTCTTTTCTGGTCATTTTTTGTCTTTTTTGAGTCCTTTAGTCCAACATAAAATGTGATTTTGAATTTTTTTTTAACTTTCAAAACACTATCATGCTCAATAAAAAAACGTAAATGTTGCAAATGTGAACAACGGTTGCAAATATAACCTATAAAAGGGGTACATCCATTTTTTGGGTCATTTTTTTTTGGTCATTCTGTCTTCTCAAATGTGTGTTTTTTGGTCATTTTGTGTCTTTTTTTAGTCCTTTTGTGTCTTTTTTAGTCCTTTAGCCCAACATAAAATGTGATTTTGAATCTTTTTTACTTTCTAAACACTATCATGCTCAATAAAAAAATGTAAATGTTGCAAATGTGAACAAAGGTGTCAAATATAACATAAGAGGGTTCCATCCAGTTCTATAATTTTAAACTAAATCTATTTGAGTTTGTCTCCAGTTTTACTTGGTATATCATCATCAAACTGAAACTGGCCTCATGGAGTTTACAGCCAGAACTTTAGAGGTAAATTTACAGTAGGGCTCCACGCTGCTTTGTTTTCTAGTCTGGATGTGATGAAGAAATCATGATTTGGAGCTTTTGGAGACTCCAGAGGGTTAAACAGCCTGATTTATCTAATAGCAAACACATTAACCCAAATCTGACCCCAGACTGGTGAGTAATATGGAGCAGAGCCAGGCTCCTCTGTGCTGTAAACAAACCCAGTGTTCTCTGGAGAACAGGGAGGAAGGAAGCAATCAGGCTGAAGATAGTCGCTCTGCTGAGTCACTGTGACATGGCCTTATTTCTACTGAGTCTACTCTACTCCATCCACTTTCATTGACAAGTTGGCTGATGAAACTGCAAGCCAATAAAACGGTTACATTCCATTTCATGAAGGAAATATTTAGCGTTGATATCACAACTACATTTTTTTCTTTGTGGTTGGTAAACAATTCCTATTCTAACACTGTTACGGTTTGTACATTTAAAAAATGTAATTTTGACTTTAAGACTACAAGTTCTTATCTGTAGCTTTTAAGCAGCCTTTACACACAAAAACTGAACGGGATGAGACAATCACTGAGAAAATTGGCATTTACACTGACAAATGGCCGAAGTTTTATTTTTTATTATTCTAATAATTTTGTAACTTCAATGCCATAGAATAAGAGATGCTTTTTCAGTTTTAGAGCCTATACTGACAGTGTTGCCCTTTGGGAAAGTGTTTCTGCAGTTTCACTTCTTTATTTTTATAATGAAGACAATTTAGCAAAGTTGCCCGGAGGCAAATGTTCCCTCAGTCTCCAGCAAGAGGATTATGTCTCTTTTTGACACTTTCTCTCTACTGCCTGTTCAAAATAAATTGAAATAAATGGATTCTTATGCAATTGGGTTTTTTCCTACAATACTGAACTTTTTTGACTCTTAACCCTTTGATGCACAACATGGTCTAAAGTGTTTATATTCTATATCTTTGCAATGAATTAATCATCATTCAGTATTGCAGGTTTTTCCTCAAATAACTTGTTTTTGATCATCATACATCCTCATTTTTTTGTTTTCATTTCTTACTTTATGAATAAAACCCCTTTTTTTCCCAACACTACGCTTCTAATGCACAAGGTTATTTTTGACCCATGTTGTGCATTAGAAGGTGTTTATATGTTGTCACCAATTTAAAACATGACAAAGAAGACACAAATATTAACTATCCTATTTTGCTAAATTGTTTTTTTCCTATGGAAATTATTATTTGGTGGCTCTAAAATGTCTCAAATGTTAAAATATGTTTTTTTCTCGAATGTAATCTGGTGGTTCTAAAAACTATTTTAAAGTTAAACCTTAAAAAATAAGACAAACATAGTTACACATAAATACTCAAATTGTTAATTTAGTGCATCACTTTTTGTATCACTACGCTTCTAATGCACAAGGTCATTTTTTACCCTATTTTTCTTCAAGTATGAAAGGAAAAAATGGATATAATGATTGAAAAAAAAAGATATTCAAACACACAGCCAGCATGAAATAACATGGGAAATGAATGTGGGTCATTTTTTACCCATGTCGTGCATTAGAAGGTGTTTATATGTTGTGCATCAAAGGGTTAAACATGGTTATGAACCATGACCATGGTTCAGTGAATGTAGGAGCAGATTAGACCCTTTCCAATTAATTTCAAAACAGATGCCTTACACTGGGAGAAGTGGGACACAATTTTTTTTGTATTACGGTGTAATCATACTATAAATTCATATTACAGGTTAAAATAAGCACCCAAACCATTTGGTTCTCCCAACATACTGCTGTACAGTTGTCTAAGGAAATAAAGCCAACAAGACAGTTTGTTTGACAAAAACAAACAGTGAAACAAACTGCCTGTCTGTTGTGTTTCAGCAGCTCCCCTGGTCTCTCTCCCAGCTTACCTTCTGTTCCTCGGGCACGTACACCTTCTTGGCCTTCTTGATCATGGGCTGTGGCTTCAGCTCGTCGTCAGTGAACTTGTGTTTGCGAGGGTCAAACAGCTCGCCTCCAGGCACGCTAGACAGGACCAGGTCAGTGGGGTCCGGCTCGTAGTTCACATCGATGTCCAGCTCCTCTGGGTCCTCGGGCTCCGGGGTCTCTCTGTCTGTTTCAGTGGTCACCTCTGGGCACACAGAAGAGGAGCATTGAATTATTAGACAGCTGCAGATTAAACTGATGGTCAGTGACATCATCAGCACCATGAAAGCATGCATCAGGGTTTTTTACACTTGAGCAGTGGTCAGATTCAAGCATTTTTAAAGGACTTTTAGGTCAATTTTCAAGCTTTTCCAGTTGTAAATTGCATGTTTTAGATGAGTACTTACATACTAAAAAGGGGGAAATTTCACTTAAACTTACCAACAGTGATGGTTTTACACTTTTAGGAGGAACGGTCTTCATTTCAGATAGGCTACTCATTATTTTTTACATTGAACATGTGATTATCTATAGTCTATAAGATGGATATAGTCAGATTGCAAGAGAAACACTAAGAATTTCAAGCATCTGCTTTTTTGCCTCCCTATATATTATTATATATTATTATAATACTATGTTTTTTGTTTTGTTTTAGTTAGTTCTAATGTACCCTTTAAAAAACGAAAATGTGGAAAACAGCTGTGGAATAAGTTATGTCTTGTACTGATGCTTATGAATGCTAATTTCCAATAAAAAAAAAATATATAAAAAAAAAATAATAATAATAATAATAATAATAATATCAAGCATTTACAAGCACTTTATCCATTATCCAAGCAATTTTTAAACCTTGAAAATACAACATTTCAATTCAAGCATTTTCAAGGATTTCAAGCACCCGTACGAACCCTGATGCATTTAAAAATTAAAAATAAATATATATTTTCAATAAGGGGAATCTTTGAGCCATATCACACACACACTATCTAACACGTACCAATTGCTGATAAACTCTACTATCTTTGCTATGCAGCTGCACCAGCATCTAACGTGATGTGAAAACCAGCTGCAAATATTTTTTTTAGGTTAAGCGGCAACATGCAAACATCTCACATAATCTGATTTTCTGCCTTTTTAAACACATTATCAGAAAAAAAAGTTTAGTGAAGCCCTGCAGTCTACTCACCTGTAGTAACATCACAAATATCGGAGTCTCCTTTGGTGATGATCACCACTTCCTCCACACACTTGTCCAGGTCCTGGATGGGTAGCAGGGTCAGTGGGGACATCCTTGCTGTCTTGACAACCTTCTGTGCAGAGGACGTCGCCTTTATCTCCGTCTTTGCTACTAGGCTGTCCTTAACGTTGTCCCCAACAGGCAGGTCGGGGATCCCATTCTCCATGAGAAACTCCTCCAGGTCCATGTACTCCAGGTGGAAGTTTTCCCCATCATAAGGAATGGTTTTGTCCCAGATAGCCGGGGTCAGGGCGGCTGAAGGGCCCATATCGCTCACTCCTACGCCCAGGTCAACGTCATCACCCAAACCCAGCTTCTCCTTTTCGGTGTCTGAAACACACAGAGAAGATTTACATTTAAAGAGATGGTTAACACATTTGACATGATCCCGAAATCAGTTTTGTGTGTAACAAAATGGAGGTCAACAGGAAATCTGCTCAGGTAAGGCACAATTGAGACCTCCCTCTAAAGAAACTCCATCCAAAAAGGACCCTTAGGCATCAAACCCAACCAACCAGTTTTTCTTGGATCTTTTGTCAGTAAAGAGAACAGTTGTTAGGGTGGGAAAAACAATGATACGTGTCCTCAAAGAGACACAAACATGTCCATCACATGTATTTTTCTATTGCTATGTTGAAAAACCTGCAGTAGAACTGTATTACAGCAATATTTATATAATGTATCACTTTAAATCCTGATCCTTGGATGTGGGAGCAAAGTTGGAGCATACCATAAACAATGTTTTACTAACATGAAGTATACAAAATGTAGACCATTTAATGTGCAATATATACCATTATTGAGATATGAATTTATGAAATGGTTAGCTGGGGTTTGTTATTCTGTCTGGATATCAGTTTTGCACTGTTGTTCACATACAAAGTCAGATATTTGGTGTCATTCATTAAAAACCTTTCTACATTTTTCTCTTTTTTTAAACTGTACATGTACTACAAACGCTCAATGGACTTCCAATAAGACTAGTGTATAATATATGAGTAATATAAACTGCTAGAAAGTGTTTGCTAGTATAGGATGGACCTCAGATTCTTTAATCAATGCAAGTTTTTTGACCAAGTTTGTGACTGTTTATGAATTCTTCTAAGCCAGGCATGTCCAAACTATTCCACAAAGGGCCGTGTGGCTGCAGGTTTTCATCCCAACCAAGCAGCAGCACACCAGACTTGACTCAGTTAATCAACTGATCTCAGTCTTCAGACAGTTGATTGGTCAAACTGTGTGCTTTTGCTTGGTTGAAATGAAAACCTGCAGCCACACGGCCCTTTGTGGAATAGTTTGGACATGCCTGTTCTAAGCCCATTGTCACTGTGAAAACGGAGACATAAAATAGCTCAGACATACATTTAAGCAAGGGACTGAGCAATATACACACACACACTATATTAACAAGCCATCAGTGTCGTCATTTCCTGGTTTTAAAGACTTAAATTACACTTAAAGTGGCATTCTTAACTTACCAGCTTTGCATTTACCCACTTTTATCATAATATCCACATTACTTATCAACGTGTGTTGTTTTTGTTAAAGCACCAAGAGTCAAACCTAAATTATTATTGCACGCATTTGGTCAAAAGTATGATAATTTGTATTTGTAATTTGTAAGTGTGCCGAGTACCTGGCCGGCAGAAGTCGCCATTTTGACCGCATCAAATGCTTTTCCAAGTGTTTCCACGGTGCTTATGAAAGCTTCGCTGGTTGACACAGGAGACGAGGGCTGTGTGTGTGTGTGTGTATGTGTGTGTGTGTGTGTGTGTGTGTGTGTGTGTGTGTGTGTGTGTGTGTGTTGTGCTCAACATAAAGTGTGATGTAGCTCCACGTTTATATCACTGCACATAATGTTAAAACGCACTGAGGAAACATTGTTGAGACAACTTTTACCCTGACCGGTTTTACACGTTTTCGGCTTAACTAGTGTTTACCTGCATCTTCGGCCCCTCCCCCCCCTCCGTCCATTTACTGCACTTACCGTCGTCTCCTTCCAGTATATTCGGCGGCGGCATTGCCATTATCTTCTTCAAAACCACCGGGAATGAAGCGGGGGCCCCGGCGGCCGTCCCCACGGTGATGATAATGGGCTCTACTTCTGACATTTTCCTCCTTGTTGGTACCGTTCCGGTTTTAAACTGAAGCTCGCTCGGTTTAACCGCCGCTACAGGCGTTCTTCAATGTTCTTAAATACACAGAGTCGAAATTAAAATATAACCTTAAGCGCCAGAGCACCGTAAACACCGCTCTCTGCTGTCCCACTTCGACGAAATTAGGTCGACCGGGAGGTTTTGGTGTTGGGAACAAACTGTGCCTCTCCCGGAAAACATGTCCCGCCCACCCCTTGTGCTGATTGGCGGAGCAGGCTGAATATTAATTAGGTGATTTAAAGGAGGGCGGGGCTTCCAGTCAGGCGCCAATAGGATTGGTTCCAGCGCTGCTAGCTGATATCTCATTGGTTGACAGAGTTATATATGATCCACCGCATATATAAACAGAAAACGTGTCACGGGGTTAAAACGTTGCCACGATTAAAAGGACATACAGCCTGGGCCGGATCCAATATATAAGCCCTGTAGGGTTTAGTTCAGTGTTTTTTTTGTTTTTTTTAACAACGATATATAGAATACGCAAAGAAAAACACCGGCTTTACATCTGTCAATGTAATTTAATTCAATGAAAGTCAACTAATGTATCTGCCGTGCACCTCAAATTCACAAGTATATGTTAAAAAGCTTGTCCTCACTGTTATCTAGCCACTGCAACATCTGCAGCAAAACCTTGCAAAAAAAAAAAAAAATGCATACAACTTTGTCAACATTGTATGTTGCCGCACAGCCGCTCACATGGAAAAACATGTGCAGCTGCAGCCCTTACATATGTGTAGGCGCTGTCCAATGAAACTGCAGCTCGTCCACCATAGGGATGGGGGGTGGGGGTGGGGTACCTTGAGGTTAAGCGGGTGAATTGCTAGGCTCAGCAGCCAATGCATATAAAAGAGGGCGACCTCTCATCACATATCGTCACTCTGTTAAAATAATCGCCTAACTCATTTTTTCAAGTTTTGCAGGAAACGCAAAAAACTTCACCAAAAGTGTCACATATGACAATTATTGATCATTTCACTCAAAAAGGATGTAAAAAAGGATGGCTATTGGCATAGTAATAACACTGTGTGTAAATGATGTAACTTAAGAGAAATAAACGACTTAGGCAATTTTTTGAACATGCCTTTGTGACTTAAGCAAGATATGGTAACACTTTATTTTGAAGGTGTCTACATAAGAGTCACACAAGCCTGTCAGAAACATGACATGACAAGTATCATGAGCATTAATGACATGTATATGTATCTGTGTGTGTGTGTATAGATATAAGTATGTATATATATATATATATTTATTTACTTATTTTTTCATTTATTTATTTTGTGGTTATAAAGCCCCCCCCCCCTTTTTTCCCCCCAGTTATTTATTTATTTTTATTTATTTTATTTATTTATTTATTTTTTAATCATAATTATTGCTATCATTATTGTTAATATTTTTTTTTGTGTGTGTGCCTTCTTGTTCTATGTTGTTCACCGTTTGTAAATTAACAAAATGTGCAATAAACATATATTTTAAAAAAAAATCATGAGCATTAATGTTATTTCAAAGTGTCATTAATGTTCATGACACATCCCATGTCATGTTTATGACACACTCATGTCACTCTTATGTAGACACCTTCAAAATAAAGTGTTACCATATCTTGCTTAAGTCACAAAGGCATGTTCAAAAAATTGCCTAAGTCACATTTTATTTTGACTTAGGCATAATAAATCTGCCTAAGTCACACACTTGACATAGGCCATTATCTTAAAGGGGTAAAATCACATAATCTGATCATCTGAGGATGTAGATGATTTTACCATAGGTGGCAATGAGGAGATGATTTAGGCAAAAAAACAAAACAATTTTGACAAAAAATGACTTGGGCAATTATTTTAACAGTGTGACGATATACGAGTACCCTCACCCTTCTGGACCCCAACTGAGTCGATTTGATGCATCCAATTTTCATTTATTTTACAAGGTTTTTTAATGAGCACACTCGGCATCCTGTGTTTATTTATGTATTGCTATTGTTAGTATAATTGTTAATGTTTCTGTTTCTCTGCTCTCTTGTCTCCCTTTATATTATTATAATACTATGTACTTTATTGTATTGTATTTATTTCTGTTTTGTCTTTTTTTGTGGCTCTTCGTTCTAATGTACCGTTTAAAAAACAAAAATGTGGAAAACAGCTGTGGAATAACTTATGTCTTGTATTGATGCTTATGAATGCTTTCCAATTAAAAAAATTAATAAAAAAAATTTAAAAAAAAGTGGGTGAATTGCTGCAGCTGGGGAGACAACCCAAGGCCAAGGAGGCTGATATTGCTACCATATCATGTTTCAGCGACAAAGAAACTGCTTGATTGCAATATTTTGTGTGGTACATGTTGATGTGTTAAATGTGCTCATAGATACATATGAAATACAAGGTAAACTCCACACCACTTTTTCAGTAATGAAAGAAAAGAAAACAGGATGCAGGTGACATGCACCTGATCATCAAAACATGGTTCTGATGCAATTACATCCTGTTTTCTATGACAAATGAATACATGTAAATGCCTGCTGCAAGGGTTATCCTCCATATAATTGTGTTTATCTTTGAATAATGCATTTACTGGTCGTTTGTTTTAACATCAGCATGATAAATAGAAGCTCCGCAAGCCATGGTGCTCCCTGTCTGGCCTCGGGTTTTACTGGTGGTGGGAGGGGACGTTTGTCCAATGTTGCTTCTAGCTGCCTCAAGGATCTGTTTTTGGCACAACATTTAGAGGTGAAATAAGCTTCAAGGGCAGTGAGCACGCACACGAGTTCAGTGAAGGTTGTTGTGTTTGAACTGAACATCACCTACTGATATACAGAGGTGGAAGAAGTGTTCAGATTCCTTACTTAAGTAAAAGTACCAATACCACACTGTGAAATGACTCCACTACAAGTAAAACTCCTGATTTTAAACTTACTTTAGTAAAAGTACAAAAGTATCAGCATCAAAATGTACTTAAAGTATCAAAAGTAAAAGTACTCGTTTTGCAGAATGACCCCACTCAGATTGTTAAATATATTCTCAATATATGACTCAATGATTATTATTGATGCATTTATATAAGCAGCATTTTATTTTCTCAAGGTAGGGCTCATTTTAACTATTTAATATACTTTTATGAGGTCTAATTTAGAAAACGTCCCTTTAAACCGATCATGTTTTTCATGTTAAATCCCGATCTGAAAAGTAACTATAGCTGCTGGCTAAATGTAGTGGAGTAAAAAGTACAATATTTGCCTCTAAATGTAGTAGAGTAGAAGTATAAAGTTACATAAAATGGAAATACTCAAGTAAAGTACAAATACCTCAAAATTTTACTTAAGTACAGTACTTGAGTAAATGTACTTAGTCACATTCCACCACTGCTGATATACAACACAGCTTTAAACTGATGACACAAAATACTGTAGAAATATTATCCTCATTTTAAGTAAAAATGTCCCAGTGTTGCAGAATTACAACAATTTTGGTTATCCCCAAAAAACCTCAAATTTTTTAATTTTTTTTGGTTCAACCACATTAACATGATCATTGGGTCCTATTGTTTGTAATCACAATGCAATTGGACCCAACATTTGTTGTAAGGCCCGCCCTCAGGTCAAGAAGTCACACAACCTCCCATTTTTTTTTTTCGAGCAACATCCCTTAGTTCTGTAGTTGTTCAGACAATGACTGGACATAAGCCCAATGTTGCAATATTACAACATTTCCATAAAAACTTACGAAAACACTCAATTTTCACCCCCAAAGGCCCCCTACAACAACATCTGAATGGTTGAAAAACCTTTTTTTTTTTTTTTTTTTTGCGTTTTTCTATATTTGGGTTTGACAGGGTTAAGACTTGATCTTTCACTATTTTCTTCTCCTTTATAACCATTAAACTACCTGTTGCTGTTTCATCATAAACCATGATGTACATAGAATATTTTAAAGGTGCTGTGCAGAGACTACAAAACCACTTCTTTGACATACACACATGCTGTATGTGAGTGGAAAGACAAACATCATCTAAAACAGAATGTTTTCAAAACTCAAACACACATAAAACCTCAGACAAACAAAGTTAAATTAAGGTCATAGGTCATGTAAAACCCAAGATATGATTTTTTGATAGTACAGAAATATTTTAGCGTTGGTGTAGCCCTGTGTAATTTCACACATAGTTTGTTTTGAAGAGTTGCAGCTAACAAGGAAAAAAAAGCCTATAAATATACATGTTTTATGGGACTTTTTGTGTGTATATATATTTATTACCTTTTTATATGTTCATATTTGTATCCTATGTTTACATTTTCAAGTTCCAAAACAGTTCATTGAGCATATTTGTGGTTTTTATTGTAAATAGTATAATTTTCAACTCTGATTTCATCATTTTTGGGCTCAATATGTTGATAAAATAGGTTAAAGTGAGACAATAACTGTCAGATCATATTGGTGAAGAAAAAATTAATACCAAATATGGGTATAGTAAACATTTTTTATGTGGTACATGAAGGGCAAAATCAAAAGTATTCAAAAACGGACAAAATAGGCTCAGACCCCAAAAGGGTTAACCATCACACATTTAGTGGTTGAAAGGTTAAAATTTGACACAGGGTCAGAGGTGTGATAATATAATATGACACTTATAGTCAGGGTATATATTCCATGTGAAGTGGCTAACTGATGGAGGGATGAATGGACACAGCAGTGACTGTTTTGGCTCAAACTAATTCAATCTTTTTGCAATGTAATTCCCCTCTGCAAATAAAATCCAAAATCCAAAAGTGAATGGATTTCTGTGCAACAGGCTTTATCAGCATGACTTTGCAGGTTTGGTCCAGAATGACTGAGCTGAAAGTGGGCAGGATGTTTATTTCATAAATAGAACTCAGGAAGTCTGCAGCACACTTGAACTCTCTGTGCTCTGCATGGTGTTGCTCATGTTGCATCAGTCATTTAGGCCTAAAGTCACCTGAGGCTGTTATAAACACTGTCATAGTGATATTAGAAGCTATGGGGCATTGGTATAAGTCAGGGGTAGGCAACCTGAGGCTCTGGAGCCACATGTGGCCCTTCAGGCCGTCTGCAGGGCCGCCCTGTGGCTGTGACTAAACAATTATATTAAATTAAACGGCTATTTCTTTACATTTTAGTATTTTCATTTATCAATGGTGTAGGCAACTTAAATGCTGCAGGGGGCCACAATTTTTCATGTTCACTACCACAGGGCCACATATAGGACCGTGCACATAACCAGATATGATGAAACTGCAATTTTAAATATGTTTACAGTGCAGTAACTTAACATATTTCATGCTCAAATGCATGTATAACAGTATAAATAGGAATACAAAAGGTTTGAAGCAAATAAAAAATAACCACTTACTGTGATTTCTTTTTTTTTTTCAGTGCAAGAACAGCAGAGCAACATTAATTGCAAGAAGCTATTTTGTGCATTTTTACACAGCACTTTTAAGATTTCATGTTTTTGGTCATTTTGTGTCTTTTTTTGTTCATTTTGTGTCTTTTTTGTGTCTTTGTTGTTCATTTTGTGTTATTTTTTGTTCCCTTTGTGTCTTTTTTTGTTCATTTTGTGTCTTTTTTGTGTCTTTTTTGTTAATTTTGTGTCTTTTTTTTGTTCATTTTGTGTCTTTTTTTTGTTCATTTTGTGTCTTTTTTTTGTTCATTTTGTGTCTATTTGTTTACAGTGCAGTAACTTAACATATTTCATGCTCAAATGCATGTATAACAGTATATATAGGAATACAAAAGGTTTGAAGCAAATGAAAAATAACCACTTACTGTGATTTCTTTTTTTTTTCAGTGCAAGAACAGCAGACCAACATTAATTGCAAGAAGTAATTTTGTGCATTTTTACATTGCACTTTTGTACTGAGGGCCACTTCAAGTGAGGGTGCGGGCCGTATGGGGCCCCCGGGCCTCCAGTTGCCCATCCCTGATCTAGATAATAATTTCCCTGCCGCATAAACTTATAATAAATAAACTTATATTTGTAGTTACTGCAATTTTTATATCATATAATTAATAAAATAAAGCAAAATTGAAACCTAAAAAACAGACATCAAGGAGTTCATTTTTAGTTATAACTCAATTTCCACCATAAATGTAGTTCCTGCAGTTAGACTCTGTGGGGCAGTGTAGTCAGCTGTTGTAAAATGAATGTAAACCACAGCTACACATGGATTATCACTTAATGAACACACACAGTTAATATAATCAACAATTCAGATGGGAACAGCTGTTGAGCTCAGGCCAGAATTATGCATAAAACAATGTGTGGCTCATGTCCATGTGACCTGTACTCTGCCACAGGTGCCTCAGTCAGCAGCACCGTCTAAAAATAAAGAAGGCATGACTTTGAAGCCCGCGTAGCAAATTCTTAGCAAGTGCACATTGAGGCTCCTGGAGCAGGCACATGCACAGATCAATATGAAATATGAAATATACCCTGTGCTGCTCACTTGTACACTGTTTCAGCAAGAACCAGGCAGTATGACAATGGAAGATACCTAGGGGTCATGACCCCGTGACTCCAACTCAGACTCCGTAACTACTAGAATTAATGCAACATCTTGCCCAAGTACTTCATTATTATGATTTTTTTTAATAGCAAATTTAAGACTTATCTTTTTAATTTGGCTTCTACTTGAACCATTTTTTTGAGATTTTTCTGCTCATGCGTGTTAGTGTTATAACATCTTCTTTTATTTATTTGCTACTTATTATATATATATAATAATAAGTAGCATATAATATTATTATTTATTTTATTTATTAGTATATATATATGATCATGCTCTACTTCTCAATTGTTTATTCATTGTTTTTATCTTTTTTATCTAGCTTTTTCTTTCAACTTTTTTTTATTATTATTTACTTTTATTTTTGTTTTATCTTACCTTACTTTATTTTTTATTTATTTAATCCAATTAATTTCTAACCTACATCCAGTGTTATTGCTTGTTTCTATGTTTTGTTATTATTATTACTACTACTACTACTTTCTCCTTTTTTTGTGTAAAGCACTTTGTGTTGCATTTCTCTTGTATGAAAAGTGCGATACAAATAATGTCTGATTGATTGATTTATTGATTATCTCATTATCTGTTAGATATTCGCATGTGGAAGATAATGTATTAATGGCCGGTTCATCAATATTTCACATTTTTTTGTTCTGTAGGGTTCTCTAGGAGCTCCTTTAACCAAACAGACTTTGGCTTTTGAGAGTCTGGATACAAAAATCCCAATAAATCTCAACTGTGTTCATATCTCTGACAAACTACCACAGAAATGGATCAAATTGAAGCAGCTGAGTAAAGAAACATGAGTTCAGATTTATACATTAAGGAAAGAAAGATACACAAAGTCTAAGCAATAAAAACCCAAAGACCTGATAATTATAGTAAAAATGTGTTCTAATAAGTGACTCTTTATATAATAATCACGTTCATTTTGTTGCAAAGTATAGCAATGAAACTATGATCTTTTTTAGTACAAATTTGATCTTGATCCAAACTTTTGGCCTGTAGTGTAACTTGATAAAAAAATTGCAACATCAGCACCCTCAGTGTAGTAATATTACCTCGACTCTAATCTAATCCATGGAAATGATCCAGAGAATGCAAACAGAGCCATCTAGTGATTTAATAATGAAACTACAACACACACTGATAGATTCAAACAGGTGACAGACAGATCCACACACACTGGCTTCTATCAGCCACATCAAACACAACAACTATAATGGTTTTCTTTCCTGATCTCATTAACACAGGCCAGTGACAGGATGTGTTTAGGAAGATTACATTAGTGTGTTTCAACTCCCGGCCCAGATGGCTTCTGATCACTAGAGTCAGTTGGTGTTAAGGCACATGTGGAGCATTTGTTTCACAAAGATTAAATAGGATGGAGAAGTCCTGCTGAGAGAAAATGTTGGTTTGACAGCATAGACCATGGGTCTCAAACTCGCGGTCCGCGGGCCAATTGCGGCCCTCGTGACGATATTTTGTGGCCCCCACCTTGATATGAAAGTTTAATGTGAGTTTTATATGAATGGCACTTTACCGTGTTGTGTGTGGAAGGTCCCTTTATTGCTTTTTTTTGGTAATTTTGTGCCTTTTTTGGTAATTTTGTGTCTTTTTTAAATCATTTTGAGTATTCTTTGGGTCATTTTGTGCCAGAGGTCTCAAACTCAAATTACCTGGGGGCCACTGGAGGCAGTATCAAAATGACCAAAAAAAAAGACACAAAATGACTGAAAAAACACTAAATTACTTTTTTTTTTTTTTAAAAGACACAAAATGACAAAAAAATACACAAAATTAGTTTAAAAAAGACACAAAATGACACAAAAAAGACACAAAATGACCAAAAAAAGACACAAAATGACTGAAAAAACACTAAATTACTTTTTTTTTTTAAAAGACACAAAATGACAAAAAAATACACAAAATTAGTTTAAAAAAGACACAAAATGACACAAAAAAGACACAAAATGACCAAAAAAAGACACAAAATGACCAAAAAAGGACACAAATTGACAGGAAAAAAACTAAATTACTTAAAAAGACACAAGATGACCAAAAACAGACACAGAATTACAAAAAAGACGAAATTATTTTTTTTAAAAGACACAAAATGACACAAAAAATACACAAAATTACTAAAAAAAAAGACACAAAATGGCCCAAAAAAGTAATTAAAGGGACCTTCCACACACAACAGGGTAAAGTGCCATTCATATAAAACTCACATTAAACTTTCATATCAAGGTGGGGGCCACAAAATATCATCACGAGGGCCACAATTGGCTCCTATTTAATCTTTGTGAAACAAATGCTACACATGTGCCTCAACACCAACTGAATCTAGTGATCAGAAGCCATCTGGACCAGGAGTTGAAACACACTAATGTAATCTTCCTAAACACGTCCTGTCACTGGCCTGTGTTCATGAGATAAGGAAAGAAAACCATTATAGTTGTTGTGTTTGATGTGGCTGATAGAAGCCAGTGTGTGTGGATCTGTCTGTCACCTGTTTTAATCTATCAGTGTGTGTGTTGTAGTTTCATTATTAAATCACTAGATGGCTCTGTTTGCATTTCCATGGATTAGATTAGAGTCAAGGTAATATTACTACACTGAGGGGTGCTGATGTTGCAATTTCTTTTAATCAAGTTACACTACAGGCCAAAAGTTTGGAAGCAAGATCAAATTTGTACAAAAAAAGATCATAGTTTCATTGGTATACTTTGCAACAAAATTAACTTGATTATTATATAAAGAGTCACTTATTAGAACACATTTTTACTATAATTATCAGGTCTTTGGGTTTTTATTGCTTAGACTTTGTGTATCCTTCTTTCCTTAATGTATAAATCTGAACTATAGTTTCTTTACTAAGCTGCTTCAGTTTGATCCATTTCTGTGGTAGTTTGTCAGAGATATGAACACAGTTGAGAATTATTGGGATTTTTGTATCCAAACTCTCAAAAGCCAAAGAGCTAAAGCAAATAATGCAAACTGTGATTTGTTTATTTTATAAACTTTTGCACTGAAGTTGTGACTCTTCCAAATCTTCTCAACCCTAAAACTAAGCCCTTCTTTTCTTTTGTCAACATTTATTCAGCAATGGTCTCCTAACATCAATGTATACCTAAAGGTAAACTGAGGAAAATGATTAAATTAACTAAAGGTTAAGTCTGATCATGCAGTAAACACATCCAAAAATCCAAAGAATCCATACTGGTTTTTTAAGAAAGCCATTGTGAACAGAAACTAAGTTGCTTCCAAACTTTTGGCCTGTAGTGTAAATGCAATTTCATTGCATTTTGACATTGTTTCTCTTAATTGACATTTCTTATCCACTAAGTATTTCAGAGAAAAAAAACAGAGCTAATTAGGGCGGATTTTTGCAGCTTCTATTAGATTCTTTAACTGGGTTTGGCGGTCTAAACAACACATGGTCGAGCAGGCAGAGGTTTATCTCACTCAGCTAGAACAGCCACAGATGTGTTGTAATCACTCATTCATTCGATTATTTTACTGATCTGTTGCATTGTTAGGCTACAGGAGTTGCACTGCTATACTTAACAGGCACTGTTTGAGGGGAATTTATTTTTGAATGAATCCCGCAAACATTTGGGTACAAAGAAAAGCAAAAAAACAAACAGACCTCTGCAGTCCAACAGCTGACTCAGAACCCCATCAAATCCAGTTCAGCTGACAGGGCTTACGCAACAAGTACGCAGATATTTCAGAAGTGTGTTAAACACATCAGTCCTTTTCTTTGCATGAAATCTAACAAGTTTAAGTCACTTTGCTGCATGTAACTTGAATTAAAACGCCAACAAAACACAGTTGAATGTTTGATTTGACAGCTACTTACCATTGACGTCAAAGTTTGGGAGAGTGAACGGGTGCTCAAGAAGAGCCCTGAAAATCTCCGGGATCTCTGTAGTCATGGTTGTTTTCCTTCAATTTACAGTTAAGTCGACGATTATTGCAAAACTGATTAAAAGCAATATGACAATAAAAAGCAAACCGAGGTTAAGCTCACGAGCCTAGCAGCTCCCCATGCAAGTAGGAGTAGATATGAACTTTGCACAAGTTACTTAACAGTCCCCGCCCACTCTGCTCCCCCGCAGCCAATCAGCAGCGCCCGTTCCCTGAGCGATTGACGGAAAGAACACGGATTGGCCAGTGAGTGTGTCTATCACAGCGGTGACAGCCAATCACGAGCCGCGTCAGGATTACCTAAGGTACGAGATCAGACTCTTATGCAATTATTTAAAATACCGAAATTAAATCATATAAACACCACCTGTAACTGCTCATGACTCGGCTGTCTGCACGAAAATAAAGTAACTGTCGCTTGGAGAGTGTTAAAATACACATATTTTATTTTAAAAATATATAGGGAGAACGGGAAAACCAAAACCTAACATATAGCGTACATGCTATATGCTAGTAGTTTCCTAAACTGTCAACAGGTGGCGCATGGGAAATGTATTCTAAAGTAGGCTACATACACGTGTATAAAGAACACACAGCAGACAGTATGCTAGCTCCCTATTACCAGCCTTGTTTTTAATGACAGGCACTAGAAGAACTGCGGTCATGTGAGCCGTCATTCGCTTCTCCGTAGTCACGCCATCCGCCCCTATATAATGTCGTGCGCCCCGTATTGTGATATTTACGGTAAATTCACTGAAACCGCTCCAAGCGGGTTTTCAGAATAAAGTGTTATACAACCAGCCCCAAATATCATATAAATATGGAAATAAGATTAATTGCATGATATTCACAGGACTGTTCACTGTGGATTTTTTAAATTTATTTTGTAAAACCTCTTTAGATATAGACTGTACTGTAAAAATATTACATTATATTAAAATGAATTAAAATTAAACTGTTTCCAGTCACTAATTCCACTGCAGGTACATTCTACAGGACTTCAGGTATATTCTCACAAACTTACAGGACTTTTGTGGAAATTCATAATAAAATGCAATTTTATTTTTTTTTATTATCATTTGATTTTATCTTTTCATTATTATTTTTTTAAAATTATTTTAAATATTTTCCCCCTCCCTATTTTAGCTGTCTTTCCTCAAAGTGATAACAATAACAGATAATAGCAGGCTGTCGGTCCCCGTTAACACAATAAACAAATGTATAACTTTGTGAATGGCATAGCTACGTATATTTTGCACATAGTACATCATCTGACGCTTATATATGAATTAAGAATGAATTCCTTTAGCCGACTGAGACGGCATCAACTAACTTAACTGGCAATGTATCAAGATGTTTATCATCTTTTAGCTAAATATTCTGGCATTTGTTTGTGCATGTTTTGCTTGACTTTGAACACAAATTTTGTAAGTGATGTGATGACAAATATTCAGTGTAAACTGCAATTTAGTGTAGCTAGCACAAGGGGTATTTTATTTTTTAAATATATATATTTTTTTTTTCTTAATCTGGCCCTCTACAACTATGCTCTTGAGTTTATTACATTTTAACTATAATGTGAATTGTGCTTCAATAAAAAAAAAATAAACAACTTCTTTTTTTCTAAAACAGTCTGTTTATTAAATGCGTTCAAGAGATTTGGTCCACTTATGAGATCATGAACTTCCAACCAGGGAGGAGAAAAGAGAAAACAAAGTCAAGAAGATAAAACATACAACGAAATGTAAAAATACAGTACAAAAGGAGGCCTTGTTTTTTCCACTTCTTACAACCCTGGTTTCTTCCATCAGAGTTGTTGAAAACAATTCAAATAACAAATAATTTCTAACGGATTGTAAACCGATAAATTAAGATTTTTTTGTGTGGCTGTGTGAGTGTGTGTTGGTGCTGGGAAATCAAATGACACAAACGGTATTATAGGGCAGGAGGGCTCACTCTGCTGGGGGGAAATTATTATTTTATTACATGAAGGGTGAAACATATTGATTTCTTAGTTGCATTGTCATTTTCAAACATTGTCACTAGCTGGCTGATTGGTGAAAATCATTGATTGTGCTATGCAGGACCAGGAAGATGTAAAAAAAAAAAAAAAAAAAAAAAAAAAAAATGCAACATGTGTTATTGTCGTTTTATCAAAATAAGAATCATGCAATGATTTGGCTTATCAGCACCTTATCAGCAATGAATGGCAATTAGCTGCATTTGATCAGGTAGGCGGATACAGTATATACTTTAAAGTTACACAAAATTGCAAACAAAGTTTATTTAAGGTGGAAAATCTGAGCTATTGTGTTAAAATGATGTCATCTGTACATATAAAGTAGCAGCAGTCTTCCTCCTCTAGTTTGTGTCATGATTTTCCTGCTTTTAACACACACTGAAAATGCAGCACAGGTTCCATTTCTTTTTTTTTTCTGTGCATTTCATTAACATCATCAGTTCCTCTCAATGAAAGAGGAGCAACCCATCCTCAAATGCTCTTCTTCTTCTTCTCGTCTTCATCACAATTAACTCCAACTCCAAGTGTCTTTAAAAGGCAGGAAGCCATATTCATTATTTAAGCCAAATTGAAACTTTAAAAATTAAATGCTACCTTTTTTCTAGACAAAACTAAGATTTTCGAAGCTTTGGCTCGCGTTTTATATATTCCATCCCAGCTGCTTCGCAAATATTTTATTAATTTTTAATTTTTTAATTTTAAATAACGATTTAAGAGCATTTGAGTGTGCGGCTGTGTCCTCGACAACATGATGGAAACACATTAGTGACCACAGCAAACTCTTCCACAGCCACAGAAAAAAAAAACAGCTCCACCATCTCTTATCTAAATTACCTTATAAGGGTGTCTAAGTATTATAATAGGTATCAGGTATCATATACTGTATATAGTAAGCAGGATTATACAATAGGGGTATGTATCATCTTATAGGTGTAGTATATTGAATAAGGCGCTATACGGGAGTATATAGGCTACTATGTATGCTTTTGTTTCCAGATCTGTCTTTGCCTGGGGGATCAATTTAAAGAAAAAAACGCACAGCACAGGCAGTGAGCAGTGAGCTCTGCAGGTAGGACCAACACTGAGACACTGCAGGGGGGAACGGAGAACCGTATATACAGGAGCATCTCAATACATTAGAATATGATGGAAAAGTCCATGTCCAGTAGTTCAAGTCAACCAAGTGTTGAGTCATATACACTACCGGTCAAAAGTTTTAGAACAGCCCAATTTTTCCAGTTTTTTATTGAAATTCAAGCAGTTCAAGTCAAATGAACAGCTTGAAAGGGTACAAAGGTAAAAAAAGGTAAGGTTAACCAAAACTGAAAGATAATGTACATTTCAGAATTATATAAGTAGGCCTTTTTCAGGGAACAAGAAATGGGTTAACAACTTAATTCTA
This sequence comes from Centropristis striata, assembly GCF_030273125.1. Lineage (NCBI taxonomy): Eukaryota > Metazoa > Chordata > Actinopteri > Perciformes > Serranidae > Centropristis > Centropristis striata. The sequence goes on from NC_081537.1 coordinate 5,937,498, forward strand.
TGGAGTCTTATAGGGCTATTTTGTCAATTTTTGAATTCTTTTCATGTCTTTGTAAGTCATTTTGTGTCTTTTTTTAGTCATTTTGTGTTTTTTGGTGTCTTTTTTTGTCATTTTATGTCATAATATAACATAATATGTGATTTTGAATCTTTTTTTTTTTACTTTCAAAACACTATCATGCTCAATAAAGAATTTTAAATGTTGCAAATGTGCATTAATTTCAGAGTACACTGAGACATTAAACTGCATCGTTTTCAATTCAATTCTGGAAAAGTTGGTGTGTTCTAAAACTTTTGACCAGTAGTGTATATTGACATACATTTCCATATTAAACAGACTTTTTAAAATTGGTCTTTTGTAATATTAAACTTTTTTTGAGACACTGAATATTAGGTCTTCATTAGGTCATTATAATAAGAAGAAATTAAATAAATTAAGACATTAAATGTACAGTTCTGTGTGTAATGGATCTACAGTACAGGCCAAAAGTTTGGACTTCTCATTCAATGCGTTTCCTTCATTTTCATGACTATTGACATTGTAGATTCATCAAAACTATTAATGAACACATGTGGAATTATGTACTTAACAAAAAAGTGTGAAATAACTGAAAACATGTCTTATATTCTAGTAAGCAAAGGGTGGTTACTTTGAGGAATCTAAAATACAAGACATGTTTTCAGTTATTTCACACTTTTTTTGTTAAGTACATAATTCCATATGTGTTCATTCATAGTTTTGATGCCTTCAGTGAGAATCTACAATGTAAATAGTCATGAAAATAAAGAAAACGCATTGAATGAGAAGGTGTGTACTGTATATAATGTGTTATTCCCACTTGTTTTAATTGAATTACTGACAAAAATAACCTTTTCCATGATATTCTAATGTATTGAGATGCACCTGTATATATATATATATATATATATTCTGGTAAATCATCAACTATCTTTTAATTCTTTTGCCCGAATAATCTTAAGTCTTACAAACAGAGCTCGGACATTAATATATAGCAGGCCTAACTGTACTGTGTGACATGTCATCTACTAGTGACAACCTACAGGTAGCTGATGAGTGACATCATCACCTGCAGGATTTAAAGACTCGACATTAAATATCAGAAGCTGGACATTTTCTGCTCACTGCCTCCCAGACAGAGCTGTGCACTGCTGCATACACAGACGCATATTTACTGTTAATTATTATATTCATACATGGATACATATATAAAGAGAGTTATACATTGCAATTAACATACATATATCAATAGCATATAGAGAAGAAATAGAAATAGTCAATAGATAGCAATCATTATCGTCATCATATTCATCATAATACTAGGAGTAGTAGTAATACGATCCCTCGAAGAAGCTAATACCTGGGCTGTTCCAGACCAGGGCTCATTATCAACAATCAGCAAAAAAACTGCAGGCAAAACTGACCCCAGATCTGCGTTTCAGGCGTCTAAATTCTGATTAAGTCAGTTTTAAGAGCTGGATGATTAATTAAGACGTTGCAGCATTTGGTGTCACAATGATTTTTTTCTAGTTCCTATTTAATCCATTGACTGAAGACAATCACAAAACAGTTGTTTACTTACGTCACTGTGGTTTGATGATGTTTTTTTACATTACACAGTACAATGTCACGTCTTAACACTTCACCTTAATGTTCTGGTTGAGTCTAATGTCAATATTTTGGGAATTGAAGCCATTTTTTTTGATTTTGCAGGGGACTGAGCAGGGGTCACTCTGGACAGGGAAATTAGATGAATACTTAAAGGGACAGATTGGATTTTAGGATGAGGGGTTCTTATCCAGTGTATCATTAGATGGTCGGCATGGAAACTGCTGAGGACGTTGGGGCAGCAGCAAAATGTATTTAAGCTGCTTTAAAAAAAAAGCCCCACCCAAAAAAATAACCATCTGTTTAAGTGTACACTGTATATTAAATATTTCAGAAGATTTTCCTAGCAGTCAGATATAGGGGCCGAAATATGTTCCACCAGAAACTAATTTTTGAATAATTTCTATTTGAATTGCTTAACTTTGATAATTGCATTAAAAAACTGGATTTGAATCACATCATTTGAATTTGTATTGTTCAATTTGAATCATTGCATTGAAAATCTGAATTGTAATTTGAAATTGAATTTATTAGTTTGGAACTGAACATTCAAATCCGTGTATCATTCGTTCTTTTTCATTTTCAATTTGCAATCAAAAATCAAATCATGAAAAACTGACTAGTTATTTTGTTATTTGTTTTTTATTATAACACAAAAAAACGAACAAAATGCTTGTTTTTTCATATTTCAATATTAGGCTCAGATCCAAAATACGAAATGGAAAATGTCAGCTCGCTTAGAACAGTTTCAATTCATTTACCGTAAATATCACAATACGGGCGCACTACATTATATATTATTATTATTATCATATAGGGACGGCTGGTTTGACTACGGAGAAGCGAATGACGGCTCACTGGACGCAGTCAAACTTCCGGGTCACGTAAACCCGACCAATTAAATATTAAAATCAAATTCATTCCTGGTGCCCGTTTTTTCCATTTCGTATTTTTGATCTGAGCCTAATATTGAAATAAGAAAAAACAAGTATTTTTTTTCATTTTATAATAGACAACAAATAACAAAATAACCAGGCAATTTTTCATTGCCAATTGAAAATAGAAAGAACGAATGATACACGAATTCATTCAGTTCTCACAATTCAAATTCAATTTTCTGCAACAAACATCTGGGTCGTTGAGGCAAAGCAATCGAGCGCAGATACACAGAGCGCCTCTTCAGCCAATCCGTGGTCAAGACAGTCTAACTTCTTTCTTCCTCCTCAAATTATGGTGATTCAAATTCAGTTTTCTAATGCAATTATTCAAGTTAAGCAATTCAAATTCAAATAGAAATAATTCAAAATCAGTTTCTGGTGGCACATATTTCAGCCCAGTTAAAGTTTAAAGCAAACAGACTTGATAAAAACAATAATTTTACCCTGCAGAACATGGGAGCTGCTTTGATTGTTTACCTTGTCTTACTGTGTGACTTTGGTGTTTTAAAAGGGTAAGTTTGGATTCTCCAAATTCACACAATAAGACAATTTAACAAACTAACCAATTAAGGAAGCAGTAGAGCAGCAACTCCTGTGTTCTGCGAGGTTAAATTACTATTTTCATCAATGGAGTCTGGTGGCCTAAAAGACAACATAAATAACGGCTGATATTATAAATATACTGTACACTTAAAACTGATTTTTTTTAAATGTGCGCTTGCCTGTTTCTCCAAACTGAGGGTGTGCCGACCACGAGCTATTGTAGGTTATACACTACTAGACTATGGATATGTAATTCATTCAACCACAAAAAATCTATTCTATCCCTTAAAAATATAAAGTGCAGCTTGTCTTTAGTTTGTACAGCAACACTGTCATATTCTGTACGTCGTTTTTAGCTGCTGAACTTATGAACAAAGAAAAAAATCCCCTCACAAGTTGGGTGACTCGCTCCATTTCTTCCCCTTCTGCTCTGTTAACATTTAACCTCCAGTAATCCCTTTTGCTTCATACAAACCCTGTCTGGAACAACCCACACAGAAGGAGAAATTACAAAATAAAATAAAAAAATTCACTATAGTCATCTAGTTCAGCGATACATGTCATATAGCAATACCTCAATAACAAGAACTTCTTCTATGTAATCAATACAGGTTTTTCAGGTTATATATTTATTAAGCTTAACCGCTAAGTTATCAATTATTATTAGTAGTATACCATTATATGTAAATATGTATAATATGTGTGTATATGTATCTGAATATAGACATACCTCCATCATGTCTCCGTCCACTTTAAAAGGCTAGAATAAGATGGCAACAGATATCCTGCCTCTGTGTGTGTGTGTGTGTGTGTGTGTGTGTGTGTGTGTGTGTGTGTGTGTGTGTGTGTGTGTGTGTGTGTGTGTGTCTGTGTGTGTCTGTGTGTGTGTGTGCTCGTGTCGCATGTTGATGTGTTGTTTATAGGCACAATATGTGGTGGGAAGGATTTCCCCCGTCTCAGGTTAGCAGGTTTTTTTCCATAATGAAAAGGTAAATATTAGGAGCTACTGGTAGCTAATCGGGAACAGAACATATGGATGCATATGAGGAACGTGGGTTTCCATTTGAAGGCCGTAGGGGGCGTGATTGGTTTTGAGTGAAATGAAATAATGACCCCAGTTCAAGTGAAGAAGTGGCAACTTAACTTTCGAGTCATCTTAAATATTCTCACAATCAACTATAGGGAAATACATTCTTAATAATCTAACTTTTCTTTCTTTCTTTTAGCCATTTCTCCCAGCTTTTTTAGTCTTTAACCCTTTATCAGGCAAAGAACTATATTTGGTAACCTGAGGTAATATTTCGAAAAAAAAGTTGCAAATTTGCTAGATTAAAGTGGCAAATCTACGAGAAAAAAGTCACAGATTTAAGAGATTTAAAGTGGCAAATCTGCGTGAAAAAAAGTTGCAGATTCATGAGAAAAAAGTGGAAAAAAAGCTACTTTTTTCTCCCAGATTCACCACTGTAAATCTCAAAAATCTGCGCTTTTTTTTTCTCGTAGATTTGCCACTTTAATCTTGTCAACTTTTTTCTCAAAATATTATTTTCCTATGTTTTTTTTTTACACATTCTAGCAGTATGTAATATTCTCCAATATTCTCTAGGGTTGAAATTTGGAATTTGGAAGTATTTCAATGAGTGCCCTATTAAGGGTTAAAGTGGTGAATTTGGGAGAAAAAAGTTGTTTTTTCCCACTTTTTTCTCGTAAATCTGCGACTTTTTTCGCGCAGATTTGCCACTTTAATCTCTTAACTCTGCGACTTTTTTTCTTGTAGATTTGCCACTTTAATCTAGTAAACATTTTGAGAAAAAAGTTTACGAGATTAAAGTGGCAAATCTACGAGAAAAAAAATGCACAGATTTATGAGATTTAAAGTGGTGAATCTGGGAGAAAAAAGTAATTTTTTTCCACTTTTTTCTCGTAAATCTGCAACTTTTTTGCCGCAGATTTGCCACTTTAAATCTCTTAACTCTGCGACTTTTTTCCTTGTAGATTTGCCACTTTAATCTAGCAAATTTGCAACTTTTTTCTCGAAATATTACCTGAAGTTACCAAATATAGTTCTTTGCCTGATAAAGGGTTAAATTATCTTTTCAACGTATCTTTGTTTGACAACTGAAGTCTTCTACGTGGTATTTTCACTACGCTTCAGTCCAAGTGAGGTCATTATTTCTTAATGGGCATCTGCGGTGTGAAATGATCTAATGCTGAGAGCAGCTCTGGCCAGAACTGTGCTGCAGTCACTTCTTCTTTACACCAGCTTCACATCTGTCTGCTAATCACCACAAAGTCTAAAGTACATGACGCTGAAAAGACCCTTGGTCGCTTTGGCAACAATTGCTTTGAGCCGTTAGCCGTTTGTACTTTAGCCCCAGGTGAAACTTTTTTTATCTCCCCTGTCACTCTCCCCCGTTTCTGTCAACCTAAGAGGAGCTGACAGCAACTACAAGGTTATTATGTGAGTGTGCGTGTCTGTGCTCGTTGCTTTGATTATATAACCATAACCAGCTATCATGACGCCTTCTTATAGGGGGGGCGGAAGGGCAGGTGTTACACAAGTGTGTTTTGGGGCATGTTATGTATACTTGCATACATTCCACAACCACAGCAACGTTTTTAAATGACTAATTTCCTAGTTTTCAAGGCCCATGCAGGCATTACATTCATAGCGTTCTACCAATATGGCAGACAATATAACAGGGAAGTACAACTCCCCTTGGAAAAAACAAAAACAATTGCGCTCAAAATTATTAATCTCCAGAAAAGTGATTTTGAAACCCTCTCGCAATCGTCCCGTAATGGAAGGAGGGTATGATTTGGTTGTTTACGCAGCTTAATGAAAAGTGTCCACCAGGAACCTCTTTTTTTTTACAATTCATAATTTCTTAAATCTCTACTGACATCGAGCACTGTCGGCTTGGCATTTTTTTGGCACTCCAAAGTTTAATTTTCAACTTTTTTAGCGTGTGAGTGCCGAGCTTTATTCAGTTTAAATTATCGCCTAAGCTAATTTGTGTAGCCGCGGCCAGCGCGCCCCACACGAGAATCGTTCCAGTGCTGCGAGGATTTCACAAAGAAAAACAAAAAGTTGTGCCTGGTGGACACGGATACTCAGTCCTAAGCTGATGATTTCAGTCAGCGCAGTCTGTGGAATTTCTGCTGAAGGGGAACCTAAAAGGTGCTGTGTGTAACTGCAGCATGATATTAAAACACAATGCTAAAGCTAAGTCCTCACAAAGCTTTCTCTTTGTGTTAAGCGGTGCCTGTGGTTTGTGTATTGTGTGCTGTGTGGAAGTGTTTATATGCAAGTGTGTGTGTGTGTGTGTGTAAATAGGGGTGGGGTTAACCATTTTGTTGTGTGGCCGTCTGCTCTCACACTGCTGGCTGGATGTTAGAGGAGGTGACAGAGTGTTTAGTTGTAGCTGGTGTAGCAGGCCTGTCTCTCTGTCTGCAGCTCAGCGGTGGTCAGCTGCCCCGAGTCGACACGGCAACGCTCAGAGATCGTCCCCATCTGACAACCGCCGGCCTCCCTGAAATGATAAACATCAACACAGCTGTTCAGCCTCGCAGACAGTCATGTCAGCTGCTCAGTGGGTTTGCCACTGTAAGCCTGTCTAGCCGATGTTAAGTGTCACAGCACAGAATAGCAGGAGTCAGATTTTACCTTTGACATGTCTGGTTAACCCATTTAAGGCGGGAAATCATTACCGCATTTCTACCATTAAAACCGGGGGCGCTTTTGCGTTATTGTACCATTAAAGGCGGGAAAGCGGATGCATCGATTTGTAGGATTTGTATTTTTTTCCACCTATTTTCGGTCTCTTGGCCAATGAAATGCATCAGAATACATGTGGGAGTGTCGCAATGCAACATGGGAAATCATGGTGGAAGACGACTATAGCGGAGGGAGCTCAGATATAACAGCTATAAGCTCTCAAATACTTTTTGAATTTCATTTCTATCTGCTACAGAGGCTGAAAAATCTATTATTTAGTAGAAGTGTTGACACTTCTGTTGAATTTCCAGAAAAACTTCAGGTTTCAGGGGGTTGTTTTAAAATCACCCAGAGGTTTTACAGGCATTTTTTCCAGCCGTTTTAGGCCTAAATGGGTTAAGACAGACAGTTGACCAACAATACAATAGCGGAAGGTTTGATTTCAAGGCGCCTGTTTGGCAATATTTCACCAATAGCCGTGTTTCCTTTAGGTTGAAGAGTGGCTGCCGGGAGAGTCTCAGGCCACACCCTCTCAAATGTCCGCTCACTCTGCGTGTCTCCATTATAAAAAGGCCCCCAGAGGGATTCAGAGACTCTGGAGGTGACGTATGGTTTTAAATTGTCGCGTAATAGCTTAATGACAGTTTCAATCGTGATCCATGATCACATACGCGACGGATTAAACACGGGAGACGTAACTGTGGACGTCGTCACTAACTGACTGTGCACAACATCTGCAGCTGATCATAAACAAACTAGCATGGCTAATTATGCACAGCGTCTCGGCTAATCATAAACATAGTGATCGTGAATAAACTGGCATCACTAACTGTGCACAGAGTGTCCGGTGCTTGTTGTAAACAAACAGACATCGCTAAGTGAACACCTCCTGCAGCAGCAGCACATACACACTGTACTGCTACAGAGCTAACTGTTAGCCTATTAGCAATTTGCAGACTGGACGCTAAGGAGTTAACATCCCCTCCAGCTCTGTGACTGCAGCTGGGAGAGACTGCTGCAGGAGGACTGTGCCGCTTAAACTCGTTCTTACTCTTCTTAACGAGCCGCTGGAGAATGCGTCTCAAAAAGTCTCCAATAACACCAGAAAAAGTTGCTGGATTTGTTGCTAGTCGCTGTTTTGAAAAATAGTCGCAAGGGGGGTCTGAAAAGTCGCTAAATACAGCGACAACCCTGCTTTGCCGGCTTTTACAAATGGTGCATGTTGTTGTGGCGTCGAATACTACGTCACTTCCTGCTTAGGGTTCTATCCAATCAGTAACCAGGCTTTTTTCAGGGACTGTAATGGAAACACCCCTATTATCCTTCTTTTTTTTTTTTTTTAGGTGTAATCGGTAACACATTCACAAGCTTATTAACCGGTAGGAAAATGTAATCTCTGTGGCAACCCTATATTAAGCAAACAGTGGTACTGTTGTTTGCTATAAACATGAAAAGGTCTTCCCAACCTTTAATATAGAAGCTTCTGCAAGATGTTTCAGAATTTTTCTCTCATCTTCACTGTGAATATTCAAGCAACAAGCTTAAGTTAGTTTCTACTAACCAATAACAACCCCGCACTAAAATGACAAACCAGAATCCTATACATGACTGTATAAAATACTTATGTAGATCAATATAATCTTCATCCGACACATCAGTGAAGAAAGTGCATGTGCCACACGGACAGGTGTACTTACTGATGATAGTGTTGCAGCCACTCACCATGTTTTCTGTGTAGTCTGCTGTTATGGTGACCTGCTTGTCCTCTGGGGGCGGAGTCACAGCAGAGCTATCTGTGCGTCGACTCTGATTGGTGAGCTGCAGCCACAGTTCGTACATCTGTTGCATGTCTCTCACTGCAGAGGGACAAAGAGAGGACGACCTCTATAAACTTGGACGTTACACAACAAAAATTGTGCAAAAGCAATGATGACTGCAGTAATGGGCAAAAGAATGACAATATATACATATATACATATATATATACACATATACATATATATATACACATATATACACACATATATACATATATATACACATATATACATATATTTATATATACATATATACATATACACACACACACATATATATACATATATATATGTGTGTGTATATATATATATATATATATATATATATATATGTGTGTATATATATATATGTGTGTATATATATATATATGTGTATATATATATATATATATGTGTGTATATATATATATATATATATACACACACATATATATACATATATACACACACATATATATACATATATACACACATATATATATACATACACATATATATATACATATACATACATATATATAAATACACACATCTACTTGCACTACTGTACTGTACAGTTAGATCTGCATTTTTTATACAAGTCATTCCTGTATATATTGCACTATGATTTACTTAATTACTGCTTAAGCATTTCTGGTTAGATGCTATCTGCATTTCGTTGCTTTGTACTTGTGACGTGCAATAACAATAAAGTTGAATCTAATCTAATCTAAAATGATGATTTGATCCAGCTCTAAATACAGCACCACTCTTTTGTATACCACTAACATAATTTTTTTTAAAGCTGAGTGATTGAGTGTTGGTGGATGGTCCCAGGAGCTTACAGCTGTTGTTCTTCATGTACGTCCAGACGTCCCTCTCCTCTAGACTGTGAGCAAACGAGCAGTTCCCAATATAGTGGCACTTCTTCTGCTTCATCACATGCACGCACATCTGGATGAGACACAGACACAAGTAAAGTGTTACAGCGCAACGCCAGCAGCAATGCAAGTTTACTATATGTACAAGTGGCTAGTTTAACCCTTTGGAGTCCATCTACTTATTGAAAATACACATTTTATTTACAGTAATAACTTTATTTATAAATGATATGTAGACAAGCTGAGAAAGCCAGTTGAAAGTTTTGTAGAAATTTTCTTTCTACAATGAAAACTATTACTATTTCTAATTTACATGCAAAGGGTTACTTTGAATTCAGTTAACGTTTCAAATGATTCCCTTTTTATCCTGGAATCTGTGTATATTACCAGTCTCTCTATAATTCGGTTTGGGCTAAATTCATGTTTTTTTTGTTTTTTTTTTGTTCGTCTGTTTTCGCCGTGTGGCTTTGTACTGGTGTATCGTTGTTTTCATTGTTGTTGTCGTTGTGGTTGTCCTTTATATTATTCTTTGTATGTTATTTGTGTGTACATTATGTCTAATTTGTAAATATGTTTCTGAGTCTTTGTTGTCTAGAATTGTGTTTTAGTGTCTTGTTTTCATATTGTGGCTCCTAATAAGTAATCCACTGTTCTTTTTTGTTTATTCGTTAATGAATAAAAAGAAAAACAATAATGCTAGTAAGCTCAGTCCTAAATAAAAATATAGTGATGTCATATATTTACGGCCAGAGGAGGTATTTTTTGGGCTGTTTCTTAGTAAAGAGAACAGTAAGGAGACCCAGTTAAAATGTATAAATAAATGTATACATAAATAAGTAATAAATAATCGATGATTAACTAAATGAAAGTTGATAGAGCTGATACATATAATCATTCAATTAAATAAATTATAAAAGGACATAAATGTATATCATGAATTCATTTCTAAATGTGCCTTTCCTTTATTCTTCCTTATATCTATTTTTACTGTAAAATAGTCAACTATGTGTGAGGGGCATTTTGTGGCGTCTTCTCTTCTTCTTTTTGTTGTTTTTTTTTCCAACACAAACCACTGAGTCACACACTAGAGCAGCTGGAGCCAAAAGCTGCTTCTCTTCCTTTTAGTAAGTTTTTACTAAGAGCATGATGGAAAAAATGCATTGTAGGAAAAAACTGCTAAAAGAATCTAGTTGTAGTCTTGAAAGTAGTTTCCCTGCAATATTCACAGTCTGTCTAAAATCTCAGTGTGAGACTAAAAACTCTAAACTCTTGTCTTTACATGTGAGCTGGTAGTTTTCCAGGAGTCTTTTCAGAGTCTTCTGGTGTTCAGGTAGCTTATGTGTTTAACACTAATGACAAAACAATGTCAGAGCCATGCTGGCAGCTCCAGGTGAAGCAGGTTTACAACAACAGCTCTCCCCCGGGGCAGAAGGAGAGTCAGCTGGACTCAGCATGTGAGAGGTTGATGGGTGGAGCTAAGAGGACCAGGACTCACGTCATATTGCTGTGGATAGGTGCGGGAGAAAGGCAGAGGCCGGACAACAACCCACTTCTTCTTCTCAAAGGATTTCACCAACAGGACTCGACGCTCCTTCGTCCAGCTGAGGAGACACCGTGAAGAAACAAAATGGAATCAAGCCTGAAGCCTTAAAACAGCCAAGAGGGATGGGATATAGTACAGAAAGACTGGAAACTAACTGACTTAGTTTCTTTGAGCACTTTTAATCCAAACAGAGTTATTGAGGTCAATTTCACAATATGCACTTGTTTCTCATAACACGTTTAAGGTCTGTGTCTTATGTAGATATGTAACTGTATTTTGTGTGTGCTGCCTCTTGGCCAGGGCTCCCTTGAAAAAGAGGATCTTAATCTCAATGGGATACTACCTGGTTAAATAAAGGTAAAATTTAAAAAATTTAAAAAAGAGATTTATCTCATCATTTGGCATACAACTCTGCTGTTACTGTACCAACAGGTTTTATAATGGCAGCAGTCAATTTTACTTCCCTAACACACAAATGCTTATGCATACCAAGGTTATTATAGTTAACGAAAACTAGAATTGAAAAAACATTTTTGTTAAGTGAAATTAAAATACAAACGATTTTTTAAATAAACGATGACTTATTAAAAAAAATAAAAATGATAATGCTCTACATTTTTGTGGGTGCTCTGATTAAAAAAAAAAAAAAAAAAAAGAAACTGTAAGAGTTAATCTTATTGAGGCTAAGATGGATAAACCAAAGGAAATAAAGGCAAAATTTATTATGACCTCTTTGAATCTTGCTTTCAACACATAGTCCATGACAAAAAAGCAAAAACTGATAAAAACTAAACTAAAACTAGCAAACTCACTCTAAAAACTAACTAAAACTAACTGAATTTGAAAACAAAAATTCACAACAAAATTAAAATTAAAACTAAACTAATGATAAATCCATAAATATATTGTTGAAAAAAACTCACAAAAAAACTAGCAAACTCACTCTAAAAACTACTTAAAACTAACTGAATTTGAAAACAAAAATTCACAACAAAACTAATGATAAATCCACAACTATCATCACCTTGCTGTACACCTGTCTGTGTGTGTCTGTGTCTCACCTGTGGCGAGCCTTGGCGGTGCAGTACTTGAGGTTCTTGTCGGGCTCGTTGACCTGTCCTTCTCTCCAGCACTGGCCGCACACAAACTTCATTTTCAGGTTGAGGGGGCGTCCTCTTCCCACCCCGGCCCCCAGCCCCCCCAACCCCCCCACTGGGCCCACACCGCCCCCACCCATGCCGTCTCCCCCCACCCCTCCACCCCCACCTCCCATTCCCCCCACTCCTCCTCCAGGTAAGCTGCTGCTGGGATGGGGGATGTGGATTGGCTGAAACACACAGAAAAGAGAATCTGGGTTTACGACTTTTTCTAGATTTTAGTCTATTTTGACAGCCTACATTTATAATCTGTAAACACAAACCTATGTGTTGCTAATGCCACCATCAGCATGTGTTTGATATTCATTCTGTCCACTAGAGGGCATCCCGACCTCACCAATATATGCCATTTCTGAGAGTCAGATGTGACGGAAGCATTTGTTTTTATATGCAAATTTGGTCTAATTAGTGTGGGGAAAACAAGATGCAAGATGTTCAACTGTCTCTGACTGTATCCCAAAGTCAAGGAAAGATCCTCAAACGGCTGAATGTGAAGAACGTCCAATTACACAATGATGTGCAGGAAGGACTCTGGCCACTGGAGGACCCGATTCTGAAGGAAGGATCCTACCAAGGAAGGATCCTTGACTTTAGGATACACTCTCTGTGTCCTCCGCCTCACCTTCTGCTGCTTCTGTGCGTTCTGCTCCAGCCTCTGCCAGTGTCTCTTAGACTCCTGCACCATCTCTTCATGAGTGATACCTGGAGAAATAATAAGGAGCAGCATTACTTTACTAGCTGCTGTGTTAGTCAGTTGTTGCTGTATACTGTTGTCTTGTTTACAACAGTACCCTTTCCATATCAACTTCTTAAAAGCAACATTGTGTACTGGATTACATTTTGTATCAATTAAGAGCAGGGGTCTCAAACTCAAATTACCTGGGGGCCGCTGGAGGCAGTATCAATATGACCAAAAAAAGACACATAATGACGGGAAAAAAACCTAAATTACTTAAAAAAGATACAAAATGACCAAAAATATACAGAATTACCAAAAAAGACAGGAAATTACCAAAAAAAAGAAACAAAATTTAAAAAAGACGCAAAATACCAAAAAAGACACATTTACTAAAAAAAGACACAAAAGCATTAAAAAAAAGACACAAAAGTATTTAAAAAGACACACAATTATTAAAAAAAGACACAAAATTACCAATAAAAAAGTAATTAAAGAGACCTTCCACACACAACACGGTAAAGTGCCATTCATATAAAACTCACATTAAACTTTCATATCAAGGTGGGGGCCACAAAATATCGTCACGAGGGCTGCAATTGGCCCGCAAGTTTGAGACCCATGGTTAAGAGCTACATGTAGAATATTTTTCACCAAACTGAACTGACAGCTGCTGTGTGTTCTACCCACCGGTGTCCTGCTGCAGGACCCAGCACTTGAGCTCTATGACGGAGTGAGCGAAGGAGCAGCTGTCCTCCCGCTGGCAGCCGTAGCGGACCTCGTGCCGACACACGTCGAACTGGCAGAGCGGGTGCAGCGGACGCACCTTACTGTAGCGCACGTTAGCTGACCGCACCACATGCACCAGGCACCTGCAGCACACAGACAATGGTTACAGACCACAGACAAAATGCAATTATTGTTCAGTACACCACCCTACAAAGTCTAACTGCAGTAACTACATTTTTGGTCGAACTTTGGTCGTTATAACTAATAATGAACTCCTTGATGTCTGATTTATCTTGTGACAAAGTTTTAGATTTCAATTTTGCTTTATTTCAGAGAAATAATTATATAAAAACCACAAAATCAAATTCAAAACCAAGCAGTAATTGCACTTACCACGGTCTGCTTTGGATATATATACTAATTTAAACATAAAAATAATAGAAATTATAAGTTTATTTGATAGGTGAATTATTATTTAGATAGCGGTTAAGTAAAAAAGTGAGATAAAATGATATTAAGACTAAAATATTACATTTCTTTATAATATTAAGTCTAAAATAAACAAATATTTGAATAGAGTTGTTAAACACTTTTAAATACATGAATAACAAAACCAATTAAAAAAATGTTTATTCTACGCTTTTACTTTTCCCTTGATATTTTCTGCATTTGTCTATAGGTCTTCATGTTGATTGTTTGTTTATTTACATGTAAAATCAAAAAACAATAAAAAGTAAATGACAAAAAAAAAAAGGTTTATTCACTGAAAACTAAATATAAAAGCTGAAAGAAGACAACAACATTGTAGTTACTCCACTCTGTTTGTGCATTACTATTAGATCCTTTTACAGCAAAACCAGAGTGCAGTAACTACATTTTTGGGGTCAAAGGTCAAATAAATCATCATGATTTTTTAGCATAAAAATGACATCATCAATACATGTAGAAATAAGTGTCATATCACTTACCTACCTATAACCCATTAGGCTGGCCAGTTAAAACACGTTAAAAAATCTTTAAAGCAGTTTTCCTCAGTTTTAACCTTTGCTAGTTACTGCAGTTAGACTCTGTAGGGCAGCGTAGAAACGTCATGTTTCCATACGCTATTAATAAAAGAAAAAATATATTTATCAAGACATGTTTACACGTACTTGTTGTCGTCAAACGGGTGTCGAGCTGTGAGGTTTGAGCAGACCGCCAAGTTTTCTTTGCTTCGCTTGCTGATGATGCGAGGCTTACTGTCAAAACATTCCTTTGGAAAGACGAAATAAATGCATCAAAGTCTTGTCCAAATGTTTTTTAAAAAGTCCAAAGAGGACAAGAGCAGCACAGACTGCAGTCTCACCTCACAGAGGAACATGAACATGCCCATGTGTAGCTGCAGCAGCCTGGTGACGCTGAGCGCTCGTCTCTCTGTGCTGCCCAGCGGGTCAAACAGCAGCTCTCGGCTCAGAGCGCCCTTCCTCTCCTGGGTCCACACGTCGATCTCCTCCTGGCAGTACGCAAACGTACAGTTCTCCCCATACTGGCACTCCTGGCGCTCCTGCACCTCTGAGGAACCCAACGAGAGGAAATGTTAGAATATAAACACAATTTTTAGCCATGTTTCGACTCAATTTGGCTTTGTTAACCCTCTGGAGTTTGGGACTATTTTGTTGGTTTTTGATTCTTTTTAGTTCTGCCTGTATATGCAACTTAAATAATGATCACCATGCTGGTATCATCTTTTTAAGCACAACTTCACCTGATTACTATTTTTGTCATTTTGACTGACTGGATCAACATTTTGAAACACAAAAAACACAAACAAAATACAAAAAACACACAAAATTACAAAAAAAACAAATAAACACAAAAAGCACAATTTTGTTTTTACAAAAAACACACAAGAAACACACAAAAACACACCAAAAAAATTACAAAAAAACACACAAAAACACACAGAACACACACATCAAAATGAGAAAAAACACACGAAAAACACAAAAAAAAAAAAAAAACACAGAACATACACATCAAAATCATAAAAAAAACACACAAAAATTACAAAAAAACACACGAAAGACACAAACTAAAAAAATACTAAAAACACAAAAAACTACAAAAAACAAATAAACACACAAATAGCACAATTTTGGTTTTAGAAAAAACACAAATTACTAAAAACACACACAAAATACCCCAAAATAACACAAAAAAACAGTAAACACAAAAGATTGCATTAAAAATGTTGAAACGCACACTGCAAAACTTGAAAAATCTAAGTAAAAGTAAAATTATGTTACACTTGGTTGTGGTGATAAAGAGTTGACGCACTAAATTGGACATGGAAACTTCTGGAAAAGCCAAAACTTAAGAGTTCAGCAGACAGCAGGGAAACATGCTGCTTCGCTTTTACGTTGCAACGTCATGAAGAAGTCGTGCTCCGGTGCTTTCGTGGACTCCAGAGGGTTAATCTTCCTAATTGACTTTCCTCCCGTTAACATACATTAAAGTATTGTATTCATAATGAATGCATACCTTTACAGAGTACAAAGGCCCCCAGGAAGTTGTTCCGTGCAGGCCGTGGCCGGATCCTCTTCCATGTGGGATCGTCTGTGTTTTTGAGGCGGCACAGCAGAACGTCCCTCTTGCAGCGGTGAGCTGCTTCTGGCTGATACTTGTAGTCCATCACTCGTGGACCTGTGAGCCAGAGGCGGAAAGAAAGTGTTAAATTACCAAGTAAAACAAAAGACTTTTTAGAAGAGGACATACAGCCTTCAAATGATGCTGCAGTTTCTACTGGTTAGTGATACAAGTCTGATAAACAACTTTTAATGACTTTAACACATCCCTTAAATACATTAGTACGGTTTAGGGCTGCATGATATGTTAAAAAATTGCGATCAAATTGTGATCTCATTTCTACACACAACGATTCTGAAGCATTTTATATCTCGAGCTGCATCAGACACAAATGCTCCTATTTCCTCAACATGAGGGATTTCGGAAGATGATAAATCACTGGACAAACGCTACTCAATGCCCTCCTGCAACTACTTTTCAAATGTTGCGCTCCCCGACATGTACAATAAGAAGAAGAAGAAGAGAAGAAGATTACTTTATTAATCCCACAATGGGGAAATTCAATCTCTGCATTTAACCCATCCTTTTTTACACACAAGTGAACACACCATGCAAGGAGCAGTGGGCAGCACATTACTGCGCCCGGGGAGCTGTGGAGGGGGGGTTAGGTGCCTTGCTCAAGGGCACTTCAGTCCTAGACCTGTCAGTACCGGGATTCGAACCGGCGACTCTCCAGTTGCAAGCCCGATTCCTAACCTCTAGGCCACAGACTGCCCGTAAGCGGCAGGCAGTGGTCAAGGCAGAATTGCAGGAAATCGATCATTTTTCCGCTACGTCTGATTTATGGTCCAGTCGGACCACAGAGCCGTATTTGAGCCTGACAGTTTTTTTGTAGCGCCAGATTTCACTGTCAAAAGCCAGTGCTAACAGACGGCTTTTTTCCCTGAAGACCTGGCACAGGGATTACAGGATCCCTCTCATCTTGGAGTCTGAAGGAGGATAAATTGACCTGCATCACAACAGACAACGGAAAAAACATAGTAAAGGCCATCTCCCTCAATGACTGGACCAGGCTGCAATGTTTTGGCCATAGACTCTAATTATAAATAATAATAAAATGATTATAAAAAATAATTATATTATAATAATAATACATATTTTTTAAAAGGCTAATAATAGTTGATGATGTACTAAGTTCTTTTTTTCATCAGTGCAATAAACATTTTGTGGAAAAAAAAGTTGTGCCAGAGAATCGTGAGCTCAATTCTAAGCAAAAAAATCTTGATTCTCATTTTTTCCAGAGTTGTGCAGCCCTCGTACCGTTGGTGTGCTAATGGAGGTTTCAATGCTGCAACATCCACATGTTAACATTTGCACGAAAAAATCCAAATAAGCTAAAACAAGGAAAGAGTAGGTGGTCAAAGGCTAGTAACAGAAAGGAAGTTAAAGTCTGAACCAACCTATTCTGCTGTAACAGGCATGACACGCCTGTCGAAACTCATGTGTAGCTGCAAGAGGATTCCTGGAGAGGAGAGACAGGTTGGTTCCTGCTGGACCGTTCTGGAAAAGAAGAAGAAGAAGAAGAGGGGACACGTGTGATACAAACATGAAAAATATACTTAGCCGTGAGTCAGAAATATCTGCACCATGAATAGGGAAAATGTTCCAATCAAGGCTGTTGGTAAATGTCAATTAAAGAAACAAATTCTCTAGCGAGTGCTCTATTGACTGAGAAAACTGAATCCTCCTACGTGCGGGGCCGTTCTGGCTGTGCCTACACGTACCAGGATGCATTGCTGCATTCCATTTGAACTGGGAATTTGGAATAATCAAGTTCCTGGTCGGAAATTTTATCTGGGCTGCAACCTGCAGTCGAAATAATTACAAAGTCGGCGGAATCATTCAGATTTGTCATATAATATATATATATATATATATATATATATATAGATATATAATATATATAATATATAACAACAATTCTGCACAACATCCAACCTTTTCAGCAAAACCTTTGGTTCCTCCCGTCTAGATTGTTTTTAGATTTTGTATGCATGTATGCGGGTCAATGACGTGATCTAACCCAGTGTCAGTTGGTGTAACCAGTAACTTTTCCCCATAAAAATCTGATTATATACAGGAAAATAAATGTGAACTAAAATGAGAAAAAAAAAAATCCAATCCTCGTTTACATTGCAACACAATGGTATATAACAAATTTTACATAATTTGTAAAAAATAGTTGGTTTTAGAATATGTTCTGCTCAATATTGACTAAATGTGTAAAAGTAGAAATAGTAAAAAAAAAATGTAATTTGATGTTTTTTTTCCACTTAAGTACAAGGTATTTTATATACTTTTGTGGTTACACCATTTGACATCTTGCGAACCCTCATTTGTCACTGACCCATGTATGTATGCATGCATGTATGTATGTGTGTATGTATGTGTGTATGTATGTATGTATGTGTGTATGTATGTATACTTTTTCTTCTGTTTTTACCCGTTTTTCCTTTTTTATCCTTTTTATAATTCGACTGTTGTGCTTTTAACCTGTAGGACTTTGAGACGTCCTCTAATGTAAAGTGCATTACAAATAAATGGGTTAATGCAAAATTTCAAAAATCCCTTAAACTTTAATGTAACCGCTGTAATGTCATGTCAAATGACGCTGCCGGTTGCAGAAAGAACTGATTATGTGGCAGAAAACTGAGCTTTCTCTGTCAATGTAGCACCAACTGAGGAATTATTGCTTCCATCAATGCTGATTGGAAACAAAAAGTGGTGAATTTCTTTATCAACAGGAACACATAAAACAAGTTTGATGCAAGTGTGTTACTCACTGCGTGTGCAGCATTGTGGTTGCGCATTCCAGGGATGAAGCTGTGACACACTCGTCCCCCTGAAGACCACACACACACACACACACACACACACACACACAAGGACATTGATGTCAGACACCCTATTGTAATGGTGCTGACTCATGCTGTCTGCTGCTGACGCACATCTCAGGTTAAAGCCGACACCCTGAGAACTGTGCTCTGGTAACTAATCAAGAACAAGCTAAGACATAAGTCAAAATGTATCACTTTTTACATGATAAAAAAAATTACATGCTGACTAATCACTGAGCAACGGTGATGCATGCAAAGATGAAAGTCTACACACATTTAAACATTTTGAGTTAAAGGCACTGAATTATTTGAATATATGTGCAGCAATGACTCAGTTTACATGCACACAAATATTCCACTATTATTCAGAATTAGACCCCCTAAATGAAGCGTTTTCCAATAAAGCTGTGTGGGATATGTCCACATTTTTCAGGTTTTAGAAGCATTCTTTGGACAAGCACATTCCAGGGTTCGTACACTTTAACAGTGGTCAATTTCAAGCATTTTCCAGTATCTTACACCTGTTGTAAATTGCATGTTGTAGATGAGTACTTAAATTCTAAAAGGGGGAGATTTCACACATTTCAGATATGCTACTCATTATTTTTTACATTGAACATGTGATTATCTATAGTCTATAGACGGATATAGTCAGATTGCAAGAGAAATACAGTATCTCAATTGGGATTTTTACTGCAGTTTGAGAAACACTGGCCCTTGCCTGTTAACGTGCTCTGTGTGTTGCTATGGTTGTTGTACACAAAGCATCTAGACAACAGTTTGCAAAGCTGGGGGGTAGAGATGCATGCCCAAAAGAAAAGACCACATCTTTGTCAGAAGGAGAAGAATATCTCCTTTTAAACATTATGAAACTCTTGGATATCAACTGTTTTTTAGACGATAGGAAAAAAATCACCATCCTTCTCAAGAAGGTGGTTGAGGAATGAATGAAAGGAGACTTGAGTCTGCCACCACTGCAAAACTTCTTTTTTTGACACAATAAAGCAAAATGGCACAAATGGCTCCAGTCATTCTACTTTTATCATGTTTACATGATAAACAACATTTTACGTCAATCAAAGTATTAGTGGAATACGCATTTTCATTAACCACGTATACAGCTGAGTAGGGAAATTTTCTTTTTTGGAATAAGGGCAAAATCAGGAATATGCTGTGCATGTAAACCTAGACAATATACAAGGTTCGTACACTTTAGCAGTGGTCAAATTCAAGCATTTTTCAAGGACTTTCAAATTAAATTTTCAAGCTTTTCCAGTATCTTACACCTGTTGTAAATTACATGTTTTAGATGAGTACTTACATACTAAAAGGGGGAGATTTCACTGAACCATACCAACAGTGATGGTGTTACACTTTAGGAGGAACGGTCTTCATTTCAGATAGGCTACTCATTATTTTTTACATTGAACATGTGATTATCTATAGTCTATAGATGGATATAGTCAGATTGCAAGAGAAATACAGGAAGAATTTCAAGCATTTACAAGCACTTTATCCAAAATACAAGCACTTTTTAAACCTTGAAAATACAGAATTTTCAAGGATTTCAAGCACCCATATGAATCCTGAATATATTGAGTCATATTTCCAATGTAATCTGGTGTCCCATTTGAATTATTTTCTGTGTAAACCATCATGACAAACATAATCATGCCATGTGTAATTTACTTTGACTTAACAAGACTCCTGGTGATTCAAAGATTTAACATTTCCAACATTAAATCGCTGACAGACAGAGAGATAATGTTGGCGACAGATTACTTCAACATTTAAAAAAGACTGCTTTCCCTAAAAGAGATAAAAGCACTTTATGTTGAGAATTTATTTGACTGAATAAAAGAATAAATAAGTCAATATAGGTTAAAATATAAGTTAACAGTAATATTATTAAAAACAGTTCATGTGTGTCATATGTGATTAGAAAGAGACATTTAATTACATTGATTTGGAGTTACATTAAAAAGACTTCTTTTCCCAAGATGCTCTAGGAGCAGACGTAACGTACGTGATTACGTCAGAGTTTTGTTGTGTTAGCAAGAAATGTGGAGCCACGGCATGAAAGCACACGCTGTATGTTTTTTGCTCTTCTTTATTTTTCACTAAAGATCGTCTGATCATGAAAGGAAAGGTCTCGCTTCATTATTTTTAGTCAAGAAGTATTTTCTGCTACACTTTAAGGTATAAAAACGTTGCTCACCAGGGAGAGTGTACTCAGACAAGGAGTCCAGGCCTCCAGAAGCGACTCCTGCCTTCCCGTCTCCGTCCGTGGCCCCCGTGGGGAAGCCTCCCAGTGCGTCCTGCGCCTGGGTGGAGCCCTGGTCCCGCTGGGCCAGCGGCGAGAAGGGCTCCAGAGGGGGCATGTCCCCCATGGAGGAGCTGAAGAAGGCCGGGGGAAGCTGGGGCGACGGGGCAGGAAGGTTGGGGGAGTACGGAGGCCGGAGACCCACGGCCGTGTTAGGGAGGTTGGTGGGGATAGCACCCTGGACCGGACTCTGGACCGGGACACAAACACAAGGACAGGATTACTTCATGTCCATGGCCTCCCAACTCAAGTCATCGAAATACAATATGTTCAAAAACATTTTTTAAACAAAAAGCATAAGGCATTTCTAAATATACATATGTTAACCCTTTGATGCACAACATATTGAACCCCCTTCTGATGGCCAACAAGGGTAAAAAATGACCCACATTCATTCCCCATGTTATTTAATGCTGCTGTGTGTTTCGATATCAACTTATTTTATGATTGAATATTCCAAGTATTCTTTAAATATCTTGTTTTTGATAACAGATCATTATTTCCATTTTGCCTCTCATACTTTATGAAGAAAAAAAGTGTTTGTATTATTACATAGCTAACTACTTGGCTAAGTAGCTTGCTAAGCTAACTACTTAGCCAAGAAGTTAGCGAAGTAGTTAGCTTCGCAAGCTACTTAGCTAGATACTAAGCCAAGAAGTTAGCTCAGTAGTTAGCTTAGCAAGCTACTTAGCTAAAAATGGATATGGGTCATTTTATTTTAAAACAATAATAAAGGAAAATTAGGATGTATGATGATCAAAAACAAACTAATTGAGGAAAACCTGGAATACTGAATGATGAAAATAATTTATTGCAAAGATATTGAACATAAAAACTCTGTTGGGTGACTTCAGACCCATGCTGTGCATCAAAGGGTTGATACAAAGGACAAGATGTTACTATCCCTTGTGCCATAATCCTGGTAGAAACACATTTAGTAGTCAAATTCAGATTAACAACCAGTAACCAACCAAGTGATATTACAATCATCAGATATAACCCTATTAGTCAGGTGGCTTAGATAAGAAAAGGGGACACAACGGACAAAAGCACCAAATGTTTTCAACATGCTCTTGATCACCATAAGTTTCAATTTTTGGTAGGAGCCACTTCATCAAGATTGCAGATCAGAGATAGCAGCCATATAAAATCTATGAGAACAAATATATCTTCTAAGGCACTTAGAAGGTCAATCGTGGTGTCAAAATCAACATTTTCTGGGTCAAAGAATCATTTAAAGCTAAATAATATCACTGCCCATGACACCTCAGGAAGGCTTAACCTGTAAACCAGCATCCTGGAAACACCCCCCTCCCTCCACAGCAAAAAAACACTTTAACCTCACCAGCTAAGTCCTGTCCTCAACCTACACACGATTCACGATAAACTGAGCAATAACTACATGATGTGTTTGATCGGCTTGTTTTGGTCACACATCTGTTCTTCACTCACCTCACTGACTTTTTTGGGGATGCAGTCCAGAAGACTGTCCAGCTCGTCCTTGATGACGCTGCTGCTGCATTCGTCCATGTGCTCCGACACGGGGACGGAGTAGGGCATGGGGGGCAGGCCCTGGCTGCTGGGGCTCTCCGACAGGTCGGTGCACGGGGTCACCACCGGGGTCGCCGGGTCATCGCTCACTGGGATGGGTGTAGCCAGAGGAGCAGGGATGCACTGGGCATTAGAGAGGTCTCCTGAGGAGGAGGAAACAGCAGTTAGAGAGAAGGATATTAGTGGGGATGGGACGAGATCTCGTGCCACAAGATCTTGCAAGATTAAACTTCGCGATATTTCTCTTTGCGTTAAAAATCCGTCTCGCAAGATTTGTGAGCTATCCAAACTTCTATTTGTGACCTGTGGGGCAGAAAAAGGAAAAGAGGAGGAGAAGGAGGAGAAGCAGCAAGCAGCTAGAATGACGTCGCACAGGCCGGTGGCACGTTAAGAAGAGTAAGAACGAATCGAAGCAGCACAGTCCTCCTGCAGCAGTCTCTCCCAGCTGCAGAGCCGGAGGGGATGTTGACCCCTTAGTGTCCAGTCTGCAAATTGCTAAGAGGCTAACAGTTAGCTCTGTAGCAGTACAGTGTGTATGTGCTGCTGCTGCAGGAGGTGTTCACTTAGTGATCTCTGTTTGTTTACAACAAGCACTGGACACTCTGTGCACAGTTAGTGATGCCGGTTGATTCACGATCACTATGTTTATGATCAGCGGAGATGCTGAGCATAATTAGCCATGCTGCTTTGTTTTGATCAGCTGCTGATGTTGTGCACAGTTAGCGAGGCAGCCTGAGTTGCGTCTCCCGTTTTTAATCCATCGCTTATGTGATCACGGTCGAAACTGTCGCTAATCGATTACTTGACGATCGAAAACCATATGTCACCTCCAGAGTCTCTAAATCCCTCTGGGGGCCTTTTTGTAATAGAGACACTACATATAGTTTGCGCTTGAAAAAAAGAAAGAAATATTTAAATTTATTTATTTAATTTTAACTTTTATAAATTGTAGTTTTAGTTTCAATTTGTGGATGAAGAAGTTTATTAAAAGCTCATGCTTACATCATGCATGTAAAGAGTTATAATAAAACATTTCAAAATGCATGTGCAACTCAGGTAAATAAAAGTCTGTTGGTCCAGTCATATAAAGTGTCATTGTAGTTTTCTTAAAATCTCGTCTCGTTCTCCTGAACCCATATCGTGTCTCGTCTCGTGAGCTGAGAGTATCGTCACACCCCTAGATATTATTATGGTAAACAGTTGGGAATGTGAGTAGGAGCAGACATGTTTAAGGCATGTTAGATTATTGTACCTGGTCCCATGTCACCCAGAGACTCCAGCCCATTAGAGGACATCTGAAGTAAAGGAGAAAAAAACATAAACAGACATCAGCTTCTTATTCAGTCACTGCACTCCAATTATGTCACTCTTCATCGCAACAGCAGCACCCACCTCTCCTGTGGGTGGGGACGTCTCCCCAAGACTCTCCCCTTCTGAGGCCTCTATCTGTGGGCTTACGTAAGCCTTACGGCCCTTCAGACCCAGTTTGGTAGCCAGATCCTGAGCCAGGTCGCTGACCTGCCTGTCCTGGAGGACAAATCACAAAGAATTGGTTTCATTCATTTAAAGGTTAACCATAATGAGGGACACAATGAGGTAGTTTGTATGTACAGGGTTCGTACACTTTAGCAGTGGTCAAATTCAAGCATTTTTTAAGGAATTTCAAGGTAAATTTTCAAGCTTTTCCAGTATCTTACACCTGTTGTAAGTTGCATGTTTTAGATGAGTACTTACATACTAAAAGGGGGAGATTTCAGTGAACCATACCAACAGTGATGGTGTTACACTTTTAGGAGGAACGGTCTTTATTTCAGATAGGCTACTCATTATTTTATACATTGAACATGTGATTATCTATAGTCTATAGATGGATATAGTCAGATTGCAAGAGAAATACAGTAAGAATTTCAAGCTTTATCCAAAATCCAAGCACTGTTTAAACCTTGAAAATACAACATTTAAATTCAAGCATTTTCAAGCACCTGTACGAACCCTAATATCTTTTTCGGTAATTTAATTTCCTTTTTTGGTCATTTTGTGTCAATTTTAGTCATTTTGTGTCTTTTTTTTGGTCATTTAATTTCCTTTTTTTGGTCATTTTGTGTCTTTTTTTAGTCATTTTGTGTCTTTTTTGATCATTTTGTTTATTTTTTGGGCCACTTTGGTTCTTTTTTTTGGTCATTTTGTGTCTTTTTTAGTCATTTTGTGTCTTTTTTTGGTCATTTTGATACTGCCTCCAGCGGCCCCCAGGTAATTTGAGGTTGAGACCCCTGATCTATAGTCTATAGATGGATATAGTCAGATTGCAAGAGAAATACAGTAAGAATTTCAAGCATTTACAAGCACTTTTTAAACCTTGAAAATACAACATTTAAATTCAAGCATTTTCAAGAGTTTCAAGCACCCGTACGAACCCTGAATGTATTAATATTTGTAGCGATAATGACTTACATGTGGTGCTGTGAGGAGACACTTGGTTCCACACTCGTAGGCCTCTCGGAGTCGTCCCAGCTCCCTCAGACAGATCGCTTTGCGGTACAGAGCCCTGCGACTGCCTTCTGACACACACAGCGCGCTGTCACAGTCCTGAACGCCTCGCTCATACTCCCTCTGAGAGCAAAATAAAACAGAGCGAGAAAAAAAAAAGTTTTTAAATGAGAAAGTTGTTTTACGTGGAACAAAGAAGAGACTTGTACAAGAATTAAAGCAAACTTACAAGATCATTTTCATACAAATGAATCACCTACTTTTAGTGAGTTCACTTTAAAAGCCTGCATTTCACTCCAGCATTAACACAAATACTGTTTACAGTGCGTGCAGTAAATCACTACATGTGACACCAAAATTACAAATTTACTCTGGCTGCTCTACAAGTAAAAGATTATAAGGACATACTTTATTAATCTAAATATATTTCACTTTTATATGAATGAACAATATAGCCATAATGAGGCACAATTCATTGTTTTGTGCTAAAATAATATTTTCTATATTTTTAAACATATTTTTGAGTCACAAATTCATTACTGTAATGCGTCCAGATAAACATGTCATGGTTTCCCCCACACTTATATACAATAAATATTTAATACACTTTATAAAAATAATACACATTTGTTTAAAAATTTATAATTTAACAGAATATAATCAAATATAATATAATAAAAAAATCTGAATGAAAATTGATGAGAAAAAAATGGTTAAATGTTACGGTAATGATAGAATTGTTTGCATTAAAATATGTGTATATTTTAATAAAATACATGTTGGTGCTACCAGCTACCCTTGAGCATATTTAAGTGCTTGCCAAAAAAGGAAAAAAAAAACCTTTGTTGTTTTTTGTATTTAAAAATGTGTTACAGTAATGAATTTAGCTCACAGTGTCTCTAAAAATGTCAGAAAATACCTATAAATTCATATTAAACAGTGACTTTAAATCGTATATGTTATAAAGTGTGACCACTAACTGGACTTGAGACGACTTGAACATTACTTTTTATTGCATAGTAATATCCTGGCTGGATCTGGTATGTGTTGTGTTGTGTTGTGTGTGTGTTGTCTCCTCTATTTGTATCTTACATATGTACTTGGCTTTCTTTTTTACTTTTTTTTACCCTTTTATTTGTCTTTTTTATCTCTAACACTGTTTTGGATTGAGTTTTTATTACTATTTTATTTTATTGTTTTTACTGTTTTTAGTATTTTATTGTTTTCATTGTTTTTATTTATACCTATTTGTGTAGGATTTATTCTATTTTAATAACTGTACAGCACTTTGGTCAACTGAGGTTGTTTTTAAATGTGCTCTATAAATAAACTTTGACTTGACTTGCTGTCTTTTATATTTGTATTTATTTTTATTTTTTTAGGGACTACGGATGCAAACTAGCAGCCTTGCTATAATCCGACATATTTACAAAGATGTTTATCGATGTTCATTAATGTGCAATGTCCCTATCCAAAAATAAAGTATTCGTATTCGTAAAGGGTCAAAGAAAATATGTATTCAATGCTCTTGGATTTCTGCTATGAGCTGCACCATGTTCATGAGAATCACCCACTATCTTCTCTTTCTGTCCACATCTGCTAGTGACATATCCCCCATGTTCCCCTCCTGCCTCACCGTCTGGTAGCAGGCAGCAGCCCTGTTGACATACAGGCTCTCCAGCAGCTCGTGGGGGATGATGAGGGCTTCAGCCTGAGCGTAGCGGGCCACGCTGATCCCCTCCCCGTACTGCTGGGTCGCCTGGCGACAGTCCCCGTCTCGAAAGCAGGAGTTACCCTCGTCAAGCAAGTTACACACCAACTGGGTCAGAAATGCCTGAAGGGGTCGTGTTGAGAGAAGTAAAGGAGAGATTGAATGAGGAGGGAGAGGGTGGAAAATAATTGGAAGGTGATATGTGGTGAGAAAGAAAGGAGAAAGGAGAGAACAAGGCCGAGAGAAAGAGATTGATAAAGATAAATCACAGTTTTTTCTCGTAAATCTGCAACTTTTTTCGCGCAGATTTGCCACTTTGGGTCTCTTGGATCTGCGACGTTTTTTCTTGTAGATTTGCCACTTTAATCTAGTAAATTTGCAACTTTTTTCTTGAAATATTACCTGAAGTTACCAAATATAGTTATTCGCCTGATAAAGGGTTAAGGCAGCAGACTGTTTTCTTTCATTTGTTTTTTTGTTGTTTTTTTTTTTAAAGAAAAATGACTTTCTGCTATGACTTTTTTTTAAAAGGTAGTTGACAGTAATTGTATTTTTGTTAATTAACTAAGTCAAGAATGACACATGGTTTCAGATTCTCTAATGTGAACATTTGCCTTTTTTGTCTTATGGAAAAAAAAATAAGAATAAAAAAAGACCTTGAACACACAAAATAAATAAATAAATAAAAGATAAATCACAACATCTGAGCTCAAATATACATGTAGGTTCAGAAGATAATAGAACCGAAATGTGAGTAAGGTCATGATGAAATATGAAAGTAAGTAATGTAAGAGGAGTACATGGATCAAAGTTCTTAACAAACAAAATGTGATGAAAGGATAAATACAGACCTCGTAACTCTCTGGCTCTGGGAAAGGCAATGATGACCTATGGACAGAAAAAGTGGACGAATCAGAATATGCTATTATCAGAACATAAAACGTCACCCTGTTAAAATAATCGCCTAGCTCATTTTTTTCAAGTTTTGCAGGAAACACAAAAAACTTCACCAAAAGTGTAACATACGACATTTATTGATCAAAAAACGTATACAGTAAAATGCTATTTTTTCATTTATGCATTATGTTACCGGTCTAATAATACTATATTTTATAATACAACATTTTCAGGTGCCATTCTGCTTTGATACTTTATTCTTGAAATTAAGTGAAATTTTGAATGCAAGATTTTGGTCTGTACCAGCGTATTTCCTCGTCGTAGTATTTTATTTTGACGTTTTATTACGTCACCCTGTTAAAATAATCGCCCAACTCATTTTTTCAAGTTTTGCAGGAAACACAAAAAACTTCACCAAAAGTGTAACATATGGCATTTATTGATCATTTCACTCAATAAAGGATGTAACAAAGGATGGCTATTGGCATAGTAATAACACTGTGTGTAAATTATGTAACTTAAGAGAAATAAATGACTTAGGCAATTTTTTTGAACATGCCTTTGTGACTTAAGCAAGATATGGTAACACTTTATTTTGAAGGTGTCTACATAAGAGTCACACAAGCCTGTCAGAAACATGACATGACAAGTATCATGAACATTAATATTACTTCAAAGTGTCATTAATGTTCATGACACATTCCATGTCATGTTTATGACACGCTCATGTCACTCTTATGTAGACACCTTCAAAATAAAGCATTACCATATCTTGCTTAAGTCACAAAGGCATGTTCAAAAAATTGCCTAAGTCACATGTTATTTTGACTTAGGCATAATAAATCTGCTTAAGTCACACACTTGACATAGGCCATTATCTTAAAGGGGTAAAATCACATGATGTGATCAACTGAGGATGTAGGATATTTTACCATAGGTGGCAATGAGGAGATGATTTAGGCAAAAAAAAAAAAAAATTTGACAAAAAATGACTTAGGCGATTATTTTAACAGTGTGAGGATAAGATTGTTGTTCTCTTACATGGGTAGTGTTGTGAACTTTACTCATGATTCCACTGATTAGTTGTGAAGTCAACATTGCTTGTGTACTTACTGGATAAAGCTCATGGCTTTCTGAATTTCCTCTCTTCGTTTCTGTCGATCAGGATCCATAGCCTGAGGGTAAAGACAAGGTTGACTTACAACATTTTTAAAACTCTGCCTCTGACACAACATTATGAACAGCTTTGTCAGCTTCTGTCAGTATATCCACATATACTAGGAGTATCCTGATGCATACGTTTATATCCTGCAGCGATTAAAACATTTGCAAACCTGCAAAACTATTCTCAGCCATATAAAAGCCTACCAGGTGTTAGAAAAATTTTCCTTGTTAAGTCATAACAAGGAAAAATGTTTGTGCTAACAAGTTTGTTAGCACAAACATTTTTCCTTGTTATGACTTACAGAGATTCTCACACGGGATTTTCATTCACCCTCTCCAGACACACATACACACTCACAAATGCACATACACACACAGCAAAAACTGTGCACCAATATATCTGGATGTCATTCTTTGTGATTTATAGAATCTTAATTAGTTTAAGCAAATGGAATATATGTAATTAAAGTAATCATAGTTTTCTACATCAATATTAACACACAAACACAATCAATGTATCAAATCATATTGTCTGACTTAGTATAAATGCATAGAGATATATATCACAGAGAACAGAGACAGACCACAGAGAAGCAGAAAATAAAACCATTTACCAATATAGAAAATAATCAATTATTTTAACACAGGCCTCCATGAAACACCACAAGCAATCACCGGACTGGCCTAAATAAACAGCGGGCAGAGATACAGTGAAGCTGCCTACTAACGTTAGTTATTGTTAGCATTGTGTTAATCTGAGGCTGACACAGTTCTCCAACAAGTATTTTACGCATAAATTGCGGACATTTGGGGGAGGGGGCGTCTGAACCATTAGCAGAAACACTGTTTGGAAAATGAAAGCATTAGCTGCGTTAGCATGTATCATGTAGCCCTACAGATTGTCAATTCCAACTAAACGTTTCAACACAGCAGATGCATGTAAAAATACACAACTTGCACAGAGTAGACAGCCAATAAGGTTGATGTAAGTAACGTTAACCCTCCTGACGTCCTTCCGGGTCAAATTGACCCAATCTGTTTTGACTATTCCTTCTTTCCTCCCTCCTCCTTCCTTCCTCCTCTATCCTCCTTTCTTTCTTTCCTTCCTTTCCTCCTTCTTCCCTTCTTTTCTTTCCTCCTTAAGCTATCTCCTTTACTTTCTCTCTTCTTTCCTTCCTCCTGATTTCCTCTCCTTTCCTCCTTCCTTCCTTCTTTCATCCCTCCCGCCTCCATTCCTTCCTCTATCCTCCTTCCTTTCCCTCGCCCCCCCTTTCCTTCCCTTCTTTCTTTCCTTCTTTCCTTCCTACCTCCCTCCTTCCTTCTTTATTTTTTCCTTCCTTTCTTCTCCTCCTCCCCTTACTTTCCTCCATCCTCCTTCCTTTCTCTCTCCTTTCCATTCTTTCTCCTTTTCCTCCTCTCTTCTTTCCTTCCTCCATCCTTCTTTCTTTCCTTCCTTCTTTCCTCCATCCTTCTTTCTTTCCTTCCTTCTTTCCTCCATCCTTTTTGACTTCCCTTTGCATCCTTCCCTCTTCTTCCTTCCTTGACCCGAGGACACCAGGAGGGTTAAGGCTGCCTGTGGTTAGGATTAGCAGCTAACGCTACTTACTCAACCTAAATCACTTGGTCAACATTAAGGACACGAAGACTGACATTTAGTTAGCTTAAAACGTGTTTTTCTTCTCCAAGTCGTGTGTATTGTATAGTCCCATTCCCAGTCTACAACGATTGTTAAGATAACATAAATGGCTACACTACTTCCAGCCTTAACTAGCTCACTTAGCTTAGCTTAGCTTAGCTTAGCACGGAAACTCACCGAGGAGAGTTAAGTTACAGCGCTGTTCAGTTCAGATAGCTCCGCAGAGCGTTGTTGATAAGGACAGTAAACACCAGCCAGATATCAGTCAATGTCGAGGCGCATCTCTGTGAGTTTAGTGTCCCTGTCATTGGTTTGTGGACGGAGCATGTGAGTTTCTCTGCTGCGGCTGCTCCTGGACACTGACTGGCTAATGCTAACAGGCTAGCTGCTGCAGCTAACCGTCTCGATCAGTGCAGTATGGCAACAAGTTTTCTGCAGCAGCGAGAGACCACAAGAGGGCAGCAGGAGCTGAGTCTTCTTCTTCTTCTTTGGTGTTTATTAGCGGTTGGTAGACAAACGTACAGGTGCATTACCGCCACCTAGTGACTGGAGTGGTGGCGCAGTAGATTGACAGGAAAATAAGGAGAAAAGATGATAATACTGATAAAAAAAAATAAAAAATTAAATAAAATAATAATAATAATAAAATTAAGATAGATTAATTATTTAGTAGATTGACGGGAAACTAAGGAGAAAAGATAATAATACTGATAAAAAATAAAATAAAATAAAATAGATAAAGTAATAATAATAATAATAAAATTAAGATAGATTAATTATTTAGTAGATTGATTGGAAACTAAGGAGAGAAAATAATAATACTGATAAAATAAATAAATAAATAAAGATAAATAAATGATTTAACAGGAAAAGAGGGAAACAACAGTGTCCTTTTCATTGCATTTACCGCCATCTGCTGGACTCTATTTCTTCTTCTTCTTTGGTGTTTATTAGCGGTTGGCAGATCAACGTACAGGTGCATTACCGCCACCTACTGACTGGAGTGGTGGAGGAGTAGATTGACAGGAAAATAAGGAGAGAAGATAATAATAGTGATAAAAAATTTAAAAATAAAATAAATAAAGTAATAATAATAATAATAAAATTAAGATAGATAAATTATTTAGTAGATTGACGGGAAACTAAGGAGAGAAAATAATAATACTGATAAAATAAATAAATAAATTAAGATAAATAAATGATTTAATGGGAAAAGGGGGAAACAACAGTGTCCTTTTCGTTGCATTTACCGCCATCTGCTGGACTCAACTTTTTTCATACTTTCCTTCTGTTATATTCTTTGAATTAGTCCAGTTGTGGCAAGAAATCTCAGAAGGATCTTCCTCCCTTCTCTAGATTTCCCACCTTCTATTATATTTTTGAAGTTTTCTCCTCTTATATCAGCCTTTTGCATCTCTACCTCCATCCTTTCCCTCTCCCTTTATACTCAGGACACGCTGTTACCACATGTTCTACTGTCTCCCTCTCCCCACAGTTACACTTACCAGTCGCATGTTTTCCTATTATATTAAGTTCTTATATATAGTAGTGTTATTTAACCTACTGTGCCCTATTCTAAGTCTACTTATAATAACTTGTTCTGTTCTATTATCACCATAACAGCATGCCTCCCCAACTACACTTTTCAGTTTGTATTAATGTCTCCCTTTTATCTCCCTCTTCCAATGATGGTTCCACTGATTGATTATTTCTTTCCAGATCAGACTTTTCCCTAGTTTTACTTTCATTTCCACCTCCTCTTTTTTTTTACTGCTTCCTTAGCCATTTTGTCTGCTATTTCATTTGCTATTAAACCTTAATGAGCTGGAACATCTATTGATCTAACATGTGTAGAAAAGACACATATTTATTCATTTATTTTACAAAATGTAATCACATTGGCTATCCAAATTAAACCATTCTCTCATGAACTCACTGCATGGATAAATGTCGTTAATTTATTTTTGAAAGAAACGTTATTAACCCTCCTGTTGTCCTCAGGTCGAGGAAGGAAGAAGAGGGAAGGACGCAAAGGGAAGTAAAAAAGATGGAGGAAAGAAGGAAGGAAAGAAAGAAGGATGGAGTAAGGAAAGAAGAGAGGAGGAAAAGGAGAAAGAATGGAAAGGAGAGAGAAAGGAAGGAGGATGGAGGAAAGTAAGGGGAGGAGGAGAAGAAAGGAAGGAAAAAATAAAGAAGGAAGGAGGGAGAAAAGGAGGGAGGCAGGAAGGAAAGAGGGCAGAAAGGAAGGAGGAAGGAAGGAAAGAGGGCAGAAAGGAAGGAGGAAGGAAAGAAAGGAGGGAAGGAAAGGGGGCGAGGGAAGGGAAGAAGGAAGGAGGATAGAGGAAGGGATGGAGGCGGGAGGGATGAAAGAAGGAAGGAAGGAAGGAGGAAAGGAGAGGAAATCAGGAGGAAGGAAAGAAGAGAGAAAGGAAAGGAGATAGCGGAAGGAGGAAAGAAAAGAAGGGAAGGAGGGAGGAAAGGAAGGAAAGAAAGAAAGGAGGGGCGAGGGAAGGAAATAAGGAAGGAGGATAGAGGAGGGAGGAAAGAAGGAAGGAGGAAAGAAGAGAGGAAGGCAGGAGGAGGGAGGAAAGAAGGAATAGTCAAAACAGATTGGGTCAATTTGACCCAGAAGGACGACAGGAGGGTTAATTATGTGTAACAATGAATTTACTTGAAATACATCCAGGCGGGGATAACGGACAGTAACAGCAGATGGCGCTCAAACACCTGCAGCTACATTTTAAGTGACGTAAACCGACTCAACGAAGAAGGAAGCGTAACCTGCGTAACCAGCGCATTGACGTCACACGGTTTGGCAACCGGCGCGCTCCGCGGCAGAGCGGCGTGTGTTCCTTTTCGTTTCCCTGGAAGTTAGTCTTTGTGGTAAGGTTCAGCGCTTTTATGAGAGTTTCTATGACTGTTAAATGGCTCTATGACTTAGAGACACGAGAATACACATTATAAAGTCCGAACTTAGAGTCAGATTAGTTAAAGGTTAACGTTAATGTTAGCTCAGGGTATCAATATTTCTCATGTTGCGCACTTCCACTAGTTAGCACCTGTGAGGCTAAAAGCTAACCGTGACTGTTGTTCTCTGATCTTCTGTTATTGTTAGAAAATTATCTGTTTGTAACGTATCTACTGTCATTTAATATATTCTACCCTGCTTTTTGGGGTAAATGCTATGTTTATGTTAATTTAAAGGTAAACAAAGTTGTCAAAATCTGATCAATATCTCTAATTTCTTCCTCCTTCATGTTCCTCCAGAGTCATCATGGCTTCAGATGACATTTCTCAGCTGGCTGATGCTCTTTCCAAGACCCACGTCGGGGATGGAGAGTTGAGCTATAAAGGCTTGGGGCTGAAGCTGGACAATGCTGAATCAGGTCAGTAATTGAGCAGGGCAACAGAAAGAGTTTAGCTAGGTTTCTCCTTTTTTTTGCCACTGTGTACTGTTGACATTAAGCCTGACAACCTGTTCTGTGTGTTTTCAGTGGAGGAGCTGGTCCGTGAGATAGAGCAGTACCACGGTCTGAGAGCTCTGCGCCTGGAGGGGAACACTGTGGGAGTAGATGCAGCTCGGGCCATTGCCAAGGCTCTGGAGAGCAAAGACCAGCTCCAGGTACTCAGGCCATAGCTTGCATTCACACTGAACAGATATAAGCCAGTTCACACTTAGGCCACGTTTATACATAGCAGGGTATGTAGAGAAACGAATATTTCCTCCTCTTCGTTTTCAAAAATAACATTGTGCACACAACATCGTTTTCAAAAAAGTTGTCATTCACATCAACCCGCATAAATACGCCATTATAACTATGCAAAACCTATTATATGGGCGGCAGTGTAGGGAGAAGGATAAAGCCATGCAAGCCAATCAGAATCCTCAGAATCAACAACAACGACGAATAACACGAGCCACTTCCTGTTCCTTTCAAAACAACTAGATAGAATGAGTGTGAGACTGTTTTTTTGTTTTTTTTTTCTTTCTTTTTTGGACCTTGATGGATGAGATCTTTGGTGGGTGGGGTTCGTATTGTTTGTTCATGTCTTACTCAAAATGTCAATAAACATATGTTTTAAAAAAAAAAGAATGAGCGTGAGAACCTAAAACCCTGTTTCTCCTAGTTGACATGACAACACATAACCGGAGTTTTCCAAATTCTCCACTTTGCCCGGAGTTTTTAGAAATAATCGTTTTCTGTGATAAAAACTGGATTTTCGTGTAAGTAAGAGGCCAAACCGCATGGAAATATCTGCGTTTTCCCTTCGTGTAAATGGGGCCTTACATATGAAACCTTTAACTCTCCCTTTTGCCTTTTGTTGTAGCAAAGAAGACACTCCATACTGTTTTCTTTCTGTTCAAAGCTCTTTTTGTCTTTCAGAGATGCTACTGGAGCGACATGTTCACCGGAAGATTGCGCGCTGAAATCCCAACAGCCCTGGTAAGAATTTCATATATATAAGATAAGATATACTTTATTCATCCAAGCAGAGAAATGTAGGTGTTCCAGCAGCCAATATACACACAACACAACACAACACAACACAACACATGTATACATACATATTCCACCTATACAAAACATGAGCCCACAACACATAGCCTAGGATAGAAAAAGTGGAATGGATGGTCCATGTGCATTAGTATCTGTTACTCATAGATAACAGTTACAGCAAGTGTGCAAATATACAGGTGTGTAAATAAACAGGTGTGCAAAAAAAAAAATAATAATAAGGGACAAAAAAAATTGGTACTCTCAATCTAACAAATAACAAATTTGCTCACACTGCGAATATAATATGGATTTTGTTCAATAGGTGTCTCTGGAGTCATATATAGTTTTTCTTTACACAACTCTAATATAAAGTAAAGACTTTTTGCAGATATCACTGTTATTTCAACACATACACACTTTCCAATTTCTATTTGATCCATATTCTGAAGGGTTTTTTTGTAGAGAGGTTTCTTCATATATACTATTCACGATCTGATTTATGGAAAATTTATGAAAGAACTGCAATTGTTTTAAAACTGCTAACTGATTCATGGAATAATAAAATCTGTAAAAACTTTTGACTCTAATGCATCAACTAAAACAACTACGTCAAATAAAGCAAGAATTTTGATTTTCCAGTGTTCAGATTTATGTTCTGTAAAATGTATGAAATTTAGAACATATTTGTTAAGATATTATCTCAATAAATATGTTCTAAATTGCATTGTTCATCGATGATTTGCATTTCAACAGAACACTTGTAATTAAAAAAATGTCTCACTGCAAGTAAACAACTGGGGAAGTTTCATGGTGTCATATCTATGAGTTAAAATCTTTATAAAAAAAAAATAAAAAAAAATATTCTTCTTACTAAAAGGGGAGTCATTATAAAGTGCAATTGCAGTAGGTAAAAAATTATTCTTAAATCTGTCCTTTTTGCAGCTGGTTTAACACAGTTTTATGAGTCTTATCCACTGTAAGAAAATGTGTGCCTCACATATTTTTTTCCTGGACATCCATCAGAGGTCTCTTGGCAGTGCGTTAATGAGTGCGGGGGCCAGGCTGACGGAGCTGGACCTGAGCGATAACGCCTTTGGGCCAGATGGTGTAAAGGGAATCGAGCAGCTGCTGAAAAGCCCTTCCTGCCACAGTTTAAGGGAGCTGAAGCTCAACAACTGCGGCATGGGGATCGGAGGAGGAAAGGTGAGATTGTTTGACCCAATTTGAAGTCTTTCACACACCTTCATGTAGCATATATCTAATAGCACTTTGGTTTTACTCTTTACTAAAACATGAGAGAAAGAAACAAGTGCTCCAGATTTACAAAAACATTTTTCAGACAGTGTTTTTTTTTTTTTTTTTTTACTTTTTATTTAACCATTTTAATAATTTTACATAACATTTCCTGACAGAATTTTAAGTAAGAGACATCACAATAAACATCCTGAGCATCATACAAGAAAAAAGTGTTAAGACATTACAATAAATACAGAAATAAGTAGTTCTGACATAACATAGTTATGAAGTTAGTTTTCATCTTGTAAATAAATAAAAAGAAATAGTTGAATATTTAGACAATCAAAGAAATAAAATGTCAGAAGTATTGATAATTATGACAACATGCAGAGTAGACAATATATATAATCTGTGGCTAAGTGGGGTTTTTTAAATAGGCATCTCTTTCCGGCAACATGTCATCCCATCGTCCTCTCCATCAGACACCCAGATATTGTGAAATGCAAGACCATCTTTGTATAAAAGTGTCCATAGTTAGCTGCAGGCTTGCAGTCATTCGCTCCATCGTGTAGACATGTTTCAGTCTCTGGACCCATTGACCTATAGTTGGTGGTTTTACATCTCTCCAGTGCACGGTGATCATTTTCTTTGCTACCAGTAAAAGAACCCTCAGTATATATCTCTGATCTGCATTATATCGGTCTTTAGGTATGGCTCCCAACAAAAATACCAGACAGTGGTTTTAGTACGATTGCATCACAGTGCAGATTGTTCCAGTGCTGTGTGGTTTGTGTAGATCCTGGCTGAGGCTCTGATTGAGGGCCACAGACGGTCATCAGCAGAGGGAGCTCCTCTCAAACTGAGAGTGTTCATCGCAGGGAGGAACCGCCTGGAGAATGAAGGAGCCAGCGCCCTGGCTAAGGCCTTTCAGGTAGGAAATAATCACCTACAAGCAGATTTGTTAAACTCAGTCCACAGAAAGTCATTGGAGACTTTTTTTTATATATATATATATATATATATATTTTTATTGATTCACAGTTGCAGTAAACAGTACAATCGAAGAGACATATTTTCATTTTCTTATATAACCCAACACCCATTCCACTCCCCCAGAGACCCTTACATCGTTGTATTAATAGGTTAATACACCAGATCAGTTAAAACAACAGTGTGTAGAAAAAAAAAATATTAATAATAAAAAAATATATATATATACACACACCCATACATAAAATATATATAAAATAAAATAATTAAAAAATAAGTAAAAAATATAAAACATGCATATATATATACACATACACACATACATATACAAAAATGTATATATATAAGAAAATACATAGTCATTGGAGACTTATTCAGTAATCAGTTAATTGTAATTTGTCAGTCAAAATAGCCATAACATTTGCGAAATTTGCTTGTTTTCTCTCTGCCCTCTGCAGTTGCTCCCTGTGGCTGTGACAAAAAAAACATATGACATGAACAGTTGTTTCAATTTTCCTTATAAATGATATTAAAAGGTCTACAGCCCGGCACCTTAACATCTACATTTTGCTTTACTTCAAGTCTAGTTTTGAGTTTCTCTAGTTAACTAACATTCGATTCTAAATCTCCTGAGATATTTCTGCAGTGTCCAGACTCTCATTTGCACTTGGGTCCTTGCTGCTTTCTGACAAAATCATATTAATAAATGCTCATTATTACTTATTAGTAATGTTGGTAGGCTAATGTAGACTTAGTAGGTTGTTACATCTTCATTGTGAGGCTAAAAATAAGGTTTGTGGCTCCGTTCCGATGTTATTTCTCTTTTTTTGTCCAACAGTGGCTCTTTTGTTAGTAAAGGTTGCCGTCCCCTGGTATAGCTGTATAGTTGGACAATAAGACATTTGAAGAAGCAACCTTGGGCTTAAGGCCATTTCTATGGCCAAGTCAGTCAAAACCTCAAGCTTTCCTCTTTTTTTCCCTTTTTAAGCTGATCGGCAGTCTGGAAGAAGTCCACATGCCTCAGAACGGGATCAACTACGCAGGTGTGACAGCGTTAGCTTCAGCCATGAGACACAACGCAGAGCTCCGCGTCCTCAACTTCAACGACAACACCTTCACTAAAAAGGGAACTCTGGCCATGGCACAGGTGAGGCCTGTTCACACACACACACACACACACCCGAAAGGTAGAAGAGATGTATGCCTCCAAAAGTGTTTCTGTACATTTTTTTCCTCCTGTTTTTTTTGTTCAGGCAGGCGTTTTTAGGTTGTCCCTAGATGTTTTTATTATTTTCTCTGCACCTTAATCTCCTCCCTTAGCTGTTTCTTTAATGTACTTTATTACCTGTGTCTTTTTATCTACTGCTGATTTTAACGTGTCTGATTTTTCTCTTAGTCTTTTGTTTATTTCGTTTCTGGTTTCTGTAGCACTTTGAGATTTCTTTATGAAAAGTGCTTTACAATTAAAACAATGATTCTCCTGTGGGTCATACAGGCTCTGAGGCATCTGAGGAACGTTCAGGTGATCAACTTCGGGGACTGTCTGGTCCGCTCTGAAGGAGCCATCGCCCTCGCTGCCGTCCTCAGAGAGGGACTACCGATCCTCAAGGTCAGTCCATCATCACGCTGGATCCTTTTCTGTCTGTCTGTCTGACTCATCAACAGGCTGATAACAGGGCTATGTTGCTATGTTGCTATGTTCCTCTTCTTCAGGAGCTCAATCTGTCATTTGGAGAAATCACCGAGGCAGCAGCTCTGGTGGTGGCTCAGGCTGTCATGGACAAACCTCACATGGAGAAAGTGGATCTGAACGGTACGAACACTAACTGAGGGACTGGTCTTAGTAACTCTGGAGCAGTAGCTGTTATATGAAGGGTTCCCATTAGGGGACTGACGATACTCTCAGCTCACGGGACGAGATTTTAAGAAAACTACAATGACACAATATACGACTCGACCAACAGACTATTATTTAACTGAGTTGCACATGCATTTTGAAATGTTTTATTATAACTCTTTGCATGCATGATGTAAGTATGAGCTTTTAATAAACTTCTTCCTACACAAATTGAAACTAAAACTACAATTTATAAAAGTTAAAATAAGATGAATAAAAAAATAAAATCCCACCAGAGGGATTAATGAGACTCCGGAGGTGATGTTTGGTAATCGCTTAGCAACAGTTTCGACTGTGATCCGTGACAACATACACGACAGATTAAACACAGGAAACGCAACTGTGGCCCGCCGTCTTTAACTGCACAACATCAGCAGCTGATCAAAAAAAAGCAGCATGGCTAATTATAATAAAGATAGCGATCTTTAATAAACCAGCATCACTAACTGTGCACAGAGTGTCCGGTGCTTGTTGTAAACAAACAGAGATCACTAAGTGAACACCTCCTGCAGCAGCAGCACATACACACTGTACTCTTACAGAGCTAACTGTTAGCCTATTAGCAATTTGCAGACTTTGGCTCTGCAGCTGGGAGAGACTGCTGCAGGAGGACTGTGACTCTTCGATTCATCCTTACTCTTCTTAACGAGCCTCTGCAACGTCATTCTGGCTGCTTGCTGCTTCTCCTCTTTCTCCTCCTCTTCTTCTTTTCATTTTACTGCCCCACAGGTCACAAATAGAAGTTTGATAACTCACAAATCTTGTGAGACGGATTTTTAACGCAACAAGAAATATCGTTGACTTTAATCTCGCGAGATCTCGTGGCATGACATCTCGTCACACCCCTACTAACTGGGGAAATTAAAGTTGTTGTTTTTTTTAACTAAAATTAGAAGGAAAAAAGTGATGCAAGTTCGTCATGTATTATGACTCTAACAGGTAACTGTCTGGGGGAGGAGGGCTGTGAGGCTTTGAGGGAAGCCATGGAAAACATGGAGAAAGGAGACATGCTGGCATCACTCAGGTAACGTGTGTGTGTGTGTGTGTGTGTGTTTTTTTTAATTGAACATTAAGTGGGTTTACTGAGAACCAAAAATAATCATGTTCTTTTCAACTCCCTGTAGTGATGATGAAGGAGAACCCGAGGAAGAGGATGAGGACAATGATGATGATGACGACGACGATGATGATGATGATGAAGATAGCAGCGACGACTGTCATGAAGATAATGAAGAGGACGAAATTGTGAAGGAAAATGGAATCACAAGGAAAGACGACAGTCCGGAAAAACCTCAGATTTCAGTAAGATGACACCAAATACAGTATAAGAACAATAATATATTATAATAATAATAATAATAATATAAGACCATTGTTTTCTTCACTTTATACATTTGTTTGGAGAAATATAATGATAGCAACAAAAAGTAGCTGATAAGAGTTTAATTTCAGAGCTGGTATCTAGCCATTTTCCATGGTTTTCTTGATAATAACCAAAATCATTATGAAGAAAACCATGGAAAATGTAACTTGTACCTTTTAATTGTACCAGGCATTAAAATAAACAAGAAACTGAAGAAAACAAGGGTGGTCTAATCATTTTTTTCCATGACTGTACATCATGCAAACGTCATATTTATGTTTTTACGAGACAACTTTTTCTACCTCAGCTGTTCTAGTGTGGTAATATTGTGCGTGCTGTTTGTACTTTGTGTCCTCCATCAGGCAGAGATCATGTCCTTCCTCAGCTCTCCGTCTGCAGAGAAACTCCTCCAGCTGGGAGAGACGAGGACAAAGCTGCAGCAACAGGTAGGAATCTAAAAGAAGAGAAGAGGAATGTCCCACCTGGTTGGTTCGTTCTAACGCAGCTGTTCTTTTGTGGATATATTTAATAAAACTCTTTTCTCACCAGGTGGATGCAGCTGATCCACTCAAGGCTGCTGATGTCCTTCTGAAAGTCGCTTCTTTGTACAGCGAGGAACCAGAGACCAAGACTGCTGTCCTTGAAACTATTGGTGAATAAAATGCTACTTCTATAAATCGTCCTTCTGGTGCAGCGGTCTCAAACTCAAATTACCTGGGGGCCGCTGGAGGCAGTATCAAAATGACCAAAAAAAGACACAAAATGACCAAAAAAAAGACACAAAATGACAGAAGAAAACTAAATTACTTAAAAAAAGACACAAAATAACCAAAAAAGACACAAAATTATTTTAAAAAGACACAAAATTATTTAAAAAAGACAGAATTACCAAAAAAGACACAAAATGACCAAAAAAGACACAAAATAACCAAAAAAGACAAAACATTATTTAAAAAAGACACAAAATTATTTAAAAAAGACAGAATTACCAAAAAAGACACAAAATTATTAAAGACACAAAATGACCAAAAAAATACTCAAAAATGACTAAAAATGACACAAAATGACCAAAGAAATACACAAAATTACTAAAAAAAGACACATTATTTTTTAAAAAAAAGACTCAAAATTATTAAAGACACAATTATTAAAAAAAAGACACAAAATGACCAAAACAAGACACAAAATTACCAAAAAACAGGAATTAAAGGGTCCTTCCACACACAACACAGTTAAGTGCCATTCACATAAAACTCACATTGAACTTTCATATCAAGGTGGGGGCCACAAAATATCATCACAAGGGCCACAATTGGCCCGCGAGCCGCAAGTTTGAGGCCCATGCTCTAGTGGTTTGTATATAGGTCTCACCCTTTCATGTGCTAGAGTCTCTCATTCAATGAGCTGCATCACTGTGTCTCCCAGATGCCGTTCTGAAGAAGCTCCTCTCTGGCTCCGCCCTCCAGTCCTCCTGCTTCCTGTCCACTCTGCTGGTCATGATGGGGCTCCTCAAGGTAAAGCAACGCTACAGCACTCCTAACCTTCTTCCTCCCAAGAACCTGACACAGAACTAAAGGGCACAAGGCAATACAGTGGCTGATGCACACAGCTGCATGTAGAACAGTGCATAGATTGATGCTTTTACTGTGGATCCAAAGTTCACAAGTGCACAAAAAGCCAATTGATATGTGAGTCAGTCGCACTATGACCAGAGCAGATGATAACCAGAGCTGGAAGATACAGCTGCCTGCAGGTTCCTGGTCAGTGTTGTATATAAGACAGTAGGGGTGTGCCATATCATATCATCCACGATTATACCGGTATATTTATTTATGGGTAAAAAATGCATATCATGATATTGGCAACATTCCTACTTTGTGGCGTAGTGGCGTAAGGATTTCCCATTAATTAAGAAACACACGCTCTAAAGCCTCTTTTGCAGTAAAGTGTCGTTTTTTTTATACTTTCTAAATTGCTGATTGATATTTAAACGCTCTCACCAGACAAATAACCATTTACCTCCGCTGCTGAAAGTCGTACAGGAAACACTGGATTCTGTGGTTACAGTTGTAATAAGTTGCAAGGTACCTCTTTAAATTGTGATGGAATTTGTTACTTCTTTAC
Source organism: Centropristis striata (assembly GCF_030273125.1). NCBI lineage: Eukaryota > Metazoa > Chordata > Actinopteri > Perciformes > Serranidae > Centropristis > Centropristis striata. Next base: position 5,980,442 of record NC_081537.1, read on the forward strand.
TTTTGACTTTTTACACAAATCCTTTCATTAAACCTTTCTGTTTTTCACTTTTTTAAACCTTCGTCATTTTGTGCCCCTTTATAAAGAAAGAATGATGTGGAGAAGTGGCGTGTGCTCTCCCTAAACATAAGAATGAAATAACATTTTGTCTGGGTTTAGGGTTAAATAGAAAATAATTCTGTATAAGTTAATGCTGCTATTAAAGCAAAAAGCATCAAGTAACTGCATTATTACACTGACTTACTCAGAAAAGTTTTAAAAAAATGACTAATCAGTAAGTTTATAATTAATGACCCCCAACACTGCAGTTAAAAAGGTTGCCGCTACAGTTGCAGATCAATGTCGTATTGGTATTAAAAAAATTGTGAAGGTATTAAAAAAGGTAAATTTCAGTAATGCGTTCAATGAGGTCAGTTACTGGACTAAGATTGCTGGTCAGAGACGGACATGTATAATGTTGTATCATCAGCATAGGAGTGATATGAAATATTTAGTTTGTTTGAATGATGGACGCATATCCACATTTAACAGTAGTGGACCAAGAATAGACCCTTGAGGAACTCCACATGGAATGGTCAACTACATCAGCACATTAAATTATTAAATTATTACATTTAATTATCTTTAGACCAAGCACTGTTTGATAAGAACTAGTACAATATATGATTGATTGAAAAGCAGTTAACTATATATCTCTTTTTTTCCTCGGTGATTCAGGGAGAGGGGAAAATGAAAAAGGTGCCACTGGTCCCAGGTCAGCTGTTGTGTTTGGAGCACGCTGTCCAGCAGGAATACTTCACCCAGCACCACGCCTCGCTGCTCCACACCTGCATGTCCAAGTAGGTTATCTGTTATCTACACATCAGTCAGTGTGAAACATGTGAATAACAGTACAAAGTCTAACTGCAGTAACTAACAAAAGGTAAAACTGAGAAAAACTGCTTTTAAGGTTTTTTTTTTTTTAAACTGGCCAGCAAAATGGGTTATAGGTAGGTAAGTGATATGACACTTATTTCTACATGTATTGATGATGTCATTCTTATGCTCAAAAATCTTGATGATTTATTTGACCTTTGACCCCAAAAATGTAGTTACTGCATTGTTGTAAAAGCTTCTAATAGTAATGCAAAAACAGAGCAGTAACTACAATGTTGTTGTCTTCTTTCAGCTTTTATATTTTGTTTTCAGAGAATAAACATTTTCAAATTGATTTTGTTATCGGTGTATTTAAAAGTGTTTAACAACTCTTTTCAGAGATTTGTGTATTTTAGACTTAATATTACAAAGTAATGTTATATTTTAGTCTTAATATAATTTTATCTCACTATTTTTCCTTGATCTCTATCTAGATAATAATTTCACTATCAAATAAACCTATAATTTCTATAATTTTTATGTTTAAATTAGTATATATATCCAAAGTAGACAGTGGTAAGTGCAATTACTGCTTGGTTTTGAGTTGGATTTTGTGGTTTTTATATAATTATTTCTCTGAAATAAAGCAAAATCGAAATCTTAAACTTTGTCACAAGGTAAAACAGACATCAAGGAGTTCATTTTTAGTTATAACTCAATTTTGACCATAAATGTAATTACTGCAGTTAGACTTTGTAGGGCAGTATAGTATTGGCCAGATTGCAATGAAACATACAATTGGGTACCAACCTGTGTCATTTAATTAACACTTTGTGCAGATGTTTCACAATAAAAGCCTTGAATTTGGTCACATCTGAATGGCTTTTTTTAATGTGAAGCATCTGCAGGAAGTGTTTGTGTAGCATAGAACAGCCTGTAACTCGTCCATCTTTTCTCTGTGAATGTGCAGGAGCAGTGAAGCTCTGGAGTCGTGCAGCAGCGCCAGCGAGAGGCTGAGCTCCACTCTGGAGAAGATGTGCCACGACCAACACTGACGCCACTGACCAACCAACCACTGCCAGTACGACACTGGGACAACAGGCACACACTGTACCGACTTTAATGTCTTCAACAGAAAGCCACAGGGAAGCTTTACACTTGAACAAGGGACTCAGACAACCACTTAACGTGTCTCCACTCCTGATTTGTATATTTTATGAAGGCAAGAACTGTCCAGAATGTCTTAGTTTTTATTTTTCTACTTATGGTTGTGTCTTATATTTTTATAATAATAATAAAAAAATATAGAAATACACATCAGTTAACCTTTTGGGTGAATGTGTAAAGAACAAAACTGATTGTAAGCTGGAGTGGAGCTAACATTAGAGAATGTCCAGTTATATGTAGGTTCATAATTCACTGTTTAACAACACAAAGCATTTATTTCAGACAGGTAATCTACATAGCTACAGGTTCTCTGCATAGCTACGGGTTCTCTACATAGCTACGGGAATTTCAGGGTTAACAGATTATTTGCAGGTCTTCATTAATATAGAAATTGTATGGTAAATTTTGGCAAATAATGGCAGATATTCAGTGTTGGGATAAATGTGCAGCTACAGATTTGCTGTATTTCTAGACGTATACCTCACATACTCTGATATTTGTTGCTGTGAGAATGTTGTTAATGAGTGCTGGAACAGAAAGGCCAAGACAATTATTAATGTAACTCATACTGAACAAAACAACTACAATCTATAAATCCAAAATAAATGACTTAAAAAATAAAGAGCTGACTTTATTGTTCCATTCTAGTGATAGGTTGCGGTACATGCTTGTAACCGTGGAAATGAGCTTCCACAGTTTCTGCATATAAGAAAAAAACTTTCCTAGGTGAAAATAAACTTTTTGTACAGTCTGTCCAATCACAATCCTCACACTGCTGCTCATAAGATCCAGTCAAGTCAGGGTTCTGTGTGCATCAGACTGTGAGCAGGAATGGGCTGCATGCAGGAGCAACACACACACACACACACACACACACACACACACACACTCATGAGCCTGAATACACAGCATGTGTGTGCATCACTGTGCACTGAGCCCAATCATAACAAGCAGCTCTCAGGAGACCACAATCCATTTTACCTGATGGTTCTTTTCTTTTTTCACTCATAATGATTGATCACTCACACAGCTGCTCATTGATTAGTAACGTAAAGCATTTTTAAGGGATATAGGACAAGAATGGAATATACTTTAATGTCATTTAGATATTTTGATTAACATTTGATGCTTGAATTTTAATGTTGAATTTCAAGGTTTGAAAAGTGCTTGGTTTTTGGATTAAGTGCTTGTAAATGCTAGAAATTCTTACTGTATTTCTCTTGCAATCTGACTATAGATAACCGCATTTTCAATGGAAAAAATATATATAAACTGAACAGCCTATAGCCTATCTGAAATGAAGACCGCTCCGCCTGCGTCTTCTTGTTTCTGAGATGTTTCTTGTTGCTCTACCCTGTATCTTCTTACTGAAGGGAGTTTTTCTAATTCCTAGTGGATGTGAGGGCTCCTGAAGTAGCCTATTTGTGGGTCTTTCCTCCTAGTTTGGGTAGTGTTTAGTTCCACCAGCTGCCAGTTGATGATTTTTGTGAAACTACTTTTAGTTGTTAAAAGTGTAATACCATTGCTGGTGGTATGGTTAAGTGAAATGAACCCTTTTTAGTATCGAAGTACTCCTCTAAAACATGACATTTACAACTGTTGAAAGGTACTGGAAAAGCTTGAAAATGGACCTTGAAAGTCCTTGAAAAGTGCTTGAATTTGACACCTGAAAAAGTGTACGAACCCTGGTATACTGTCAGGATAATGTCAGTATGTTGTTAATTTGTACCAAAAGCCCTGTCAGAAACATAACTAATCTCACAAGCCTGACAATTTTTTTTATCTCTTTTTTTAAGCAGCATAACAAAGCTGAGGTGGCTATGAGGAGAAATGTGGTTATGTCGCGTTTTATTTGGAGGTGAACTCTTCCTTTAACAGGCTCAGTGGAGCAGTGTGCAGACTCCGGAGGTGGGAGGTGGAGGTGTGTGTGTGTCGCGGGGGGAGTGTGAGTGGATGAAGGGATAAACGGAGTTTGTTTTGGATGAGGGACCGGCAGGGGGAGAGCAGCAGGGGGAGCAGACACCGTGAGAGAGTCAGCGACCAGTCAACGAGCAGCAGCTGGACCAAAGCACGGTGAGTTTATGCGTAAAATGATCCGTTTCTTATGGATTTACTGTAAATAACCTCTATTTATTCAAGTTATTGTCACGGTGAAAGATTTAAAACCGACTTAGATGTCTAATACCCAAATAGCCTAATCATCCAACCATGTCAACTGACTTATTTTGCGCATTTTAGCTGGAAAATTATTAATGTATATATATATTATCACATTGAACTGAAGACTTTTTGGTAACGCTTTATAATAAGGTCCTTAATAACCATTAATTAACAAGTAATAAGGCATTGTTCTCGCTTTAGATCCGGTAGTTGCAAAAAGCATAGTTCACTTATAGTTAACTTTTAATAGATGAGCAATAAAGTATATTTTAATATCAATAAGCAAACAAAATAAGATTAATAAAGGCATGGCAAAGACATAATGGGGGGTCATGGGTGTTTGTAATGCCATTATTAACACTTATATAAGCTTATAAACACACAATAATGTTAATAAGCATCTTGTAAGGACTTACAAGGGCCTTATTACTTGTTAATGGTTATTACAAGGACCTTAATATAAAGCGTTACCGACTTTTTTTTTATTATGTTCTTGCTTGCCATTAATGTCTGTAAATACGAATACAAGATTGTTATTTTACAGATTAGATCATGTTAAATAATAGTTGTATCTTCTTTTTTTTGTCCCCCGACTCTTTATTAATACAACATCCATCTTTACGCACAGAAGAACATTAACATAATGTTAAAAATCAGAAAAAAAATCCAAGGTCATTCCTGGTAAAAGCTTCAGAGTGGAGGTAGAGGAGTTTCCTGACCGTCCCTGGTCAGAGGACTTTTTTTTTCTAGGGGAAACGCATTTTGGCACAACACCGGCAGGGAAAGACACTGTGCGTCTTTGTGCGCGGCCGGCGCGGCAGCTCCTCTGCGGTCAGGACTGTTGATCCCCGGGGGGACGCGGACAAACAGTCCGGACGGAGAAAATTCCTCCGTCTCTGGTTTCTTGGCCCCTCTCTGCTCAGGGGGTCTCAGGAGCATAACTCGGTGCGCCGCTAAAATATGATTTTACCCGAGCTTTAAGAGTTAAATGTACAAAACAAATGACATGTACACTACTGGTCAAAAGTTTTAGAACACACCAACTTTTCCAGAATTTCATTGAAAATTTTGCAGTTTAATGTCTCAGTGTACTCTGAAATTAATGCACATTTGCAACATTTAAAATTCTTTATTGAGCATCATAGTGTTTTGAAAGTAAAAAAACAGATTCAAAATCACATTTTATGTTGGACTAAAGGACTAAAAAAAGACACAAAATGACAAAAAAAGACACCAAAAGACACAAAATGACTAAAAAAAGACACAAAATTACCAAAAAAAAGACACAAAATGACTTACAAAGACAGAAAAATGGACAAAATAGCCCAAGACTCCATAGAGTTGTTAACCCATTTCTTGTTCCCTGAAAAAGGCCTACTTGTATAATTCTTTCTAATTTTTCAGTTTTGGTTAAGCTTACCTTTTTTTTATTTACCTCTGGCAGTTCACCACTTACCTTTGTACCCTTTCAAGTTGTTCATTTGACTTGAACTACTTGAATTTCAATAAAAAAACTGGAAAAATTGGGGTGTTCTAAAACTTTTGACCGGTAGTGTATATTATCTTTACTCTGATTTTCACAGTCCTGAGTCTCTGACAGGATTCGGTTCTGCACAAGGGTTTTTTTAGCATGGCACCATTTCTCCGTGCTCAAATTTTGAGTCCCCAAATTTCAGAGTGTGGAGCTGTGAAGCTTTTCATGTCCATTCCTGCGGATCAAGACTGTTGATCCGACATGGGAATGTGGTTTTAAGGCATTCCAGTGAAGACTGGGGCAGCCCAATCTGACCAAAATAACACTAATCTCCATAAGTACAGAATGATGGGGATGTTGTTTATCAAAAAGTTATGAATATGGTCAACAATGGGACACTCAACTTTTTCTGATAGAAGTATATCTGTACATCTAAGAGCTTGTGGGATGAATTATGGGGTTGGAAACAAGATAATAAAAAATGAATTCTGCTATGTATTTTGGACTTTATCTAATCTCTTATGAGTGTGACATTTTCATGATTTAATCTATTTGGGTCTTGAACAGTTATTTAACCCTTTATGGTACCTATTATGATGCCAGTTAGGAAATTGGAGAGGTTTTTTTGTCTTAAAATAGACTAGATAAGCATAATCTGAAGAAATTTTATAATTCTTTTTTTTTTATTGGAAGTTTTTAGGGTTTGTTGTCCATAGGTAGCATTATACCATAATGGTGCACAAGTAAAAAAGACAGTTTTTAAAAGTAATTTTAATTTATTTAATAAACATGTGTAAAAGATTCAGTAGCTTCAACAGGGTACAATACATAACATTATAAATTGAAAAACATTATAAAAGGAACTTTTTTAACCGGTTTCTTGTCTGAATGTTGCCTGTAGGAAACATTGAACCATTGAACCAACGACCCATTGAAATGAATGTGTATGAAACTATCAAAAATGAAGGTTTACTCACCTATCAGTAGGAATATTGTTTTTCCAGATGGAAAAGGGACAAGAAATGACGTTTTGAGTGTTTTTTCTTTGTGGCGCAAAATGGCAAAGCTGTTTCCTTTGGAAAAGTCTGCAAAAAAGTGTTTCAATATGGCCTCCTGGAGGTCATGTGACAAATTAACGCATTGCTATTGGTTCCCTATACTCTTCCCTCTTTTTTGAAGTATCTCATCACTCAAAAAGATGCATTGTAGAAATTTGACAGGACAAAAATGGGGCAACACCGTACCATAGAGGGTTAAAGTACAATATTGTGGCACTTTTATATATTTTTTGTGTTTTCTCATCATGCTTTTTTATATTTCTACTCCTCTACATCTCATAGGAAAGTATTATACTTTGTACTTCACTAAATTTATCTGACAGCTTAAGGAACTTTACAAATTTTGCACATGAAACATATGGAAATGTACAAGCAGCTGAGTCTTTTAATAAGATCTATTAAGATGTTTTAAGTCATTTTACATGTGAAAACATTCCATGATTCAAGCTTCACAAATGTAAAGATATGCTGTTTTCCTTTTCATTATTTTAATAATTCTAATGTATTATTTATGTTGCTAAGGTTTGAACTGTTGGTTGTTTAAAACAGACATTGTAAAGGTGTCATTTTTGGCTCTCATGATGTCATTTCTCATGATTTTTTAAATGTATTCATGGATAATTTATACATTTTTAAAATATTTAATTGTTCAAAATTGAATCTACCTGAACCAACTTCAGCAATAAAATCCTTCTGTTACATCAATGCAAGAGTAATAATAATCTCATTATACAATGTGTAAAAAAATATAATAGTCATAAGCTGTCTGATTATGAAAGTTTGACAGCAGGTTGCACAAAAGCCAATTAGGGAAGGTTAAAAAAAAAAAAAAAAAAGGACATTTAATGCTGAAACCGTTAATTCCAAACAAACATTGCTCAGTAGTCATTAACTGTAAGTGAATGAATGTCTGATAGAAAGAATGGGTGCATTGGAAACAGCAGTTGCCTGGTTATTTGAGTGTTAATGGAAATATCCACTTTTTAATTTATTGTGTCACTTGCCAGGAGGAGGCACAGTAAAGACTATTAACCATGAATTCTTAGTGAAAACATTACTGTGGATGCATAAAATCATGTTGTTTCCCTCTCAGATGTTTCACCTCCTCTGGATCCTGCTGCTCCTCTGCATCCCTGCAGCACACACAGCAAAATGTCCTCAGCAGTGTATCTGTGATCAGATCCAGCTCACTGTGACCTGCGTCAACAAGAACCTGACCCAAGTTCCTCCTACCGTTGATGAGGTACCTCCTCACACACACACACACACACACACACACACATTTCTGTCGTATAGGTAGTTCCCATTTAGTTCCATCTAATGTCTAACAATCTCAAACCTACCATTCATCTCCAAAATACATGAAAAAACGTTGCAGTCCCACCTCACTCAATACAGCCTCTATAAACAGTTTCTTCTTCTTCTTTTTTTTTCATTTTGACTTACTGGATCGACATTTTCAACAGAAAACACACGCATAAAATTACAAAAACACACAAAAAAAACACTTTTTTAATTTTTTTTTACAAAAAAAAACACATAAAAACCCAATTAAAACGCAAAAACACACCGACAACACATACTTTTTTCTTTTTTTTTTTTTTTTTACAAAAAACACAAAAAAAAGACAGAAAACACAGAAAAACACACAAAAAAATGACAAAAAAAACACATAAACAATGACAAAAATCACACAAAAAAACAAAATTGTGGCAGACAAAATATTGCATTAAAAATGCTGAACGCAAACTGCATAATTTGAAAAACCTCTGCAAAAACATACACTTGGTCGAGGTGTTTTTTACCTTTGCTGAAAAAGGATTGATGCACTAAATTGGACATGGAAACTTCTGAAAAAGTTGACAGCAGGGCTCGATGCTGCTTAGTTTTTTTGCAACGTCATGAAGAAATCTTACCCCGGGGCTTTTGTGGACTCCAGAGGGTTAATAACTCTAACTGTCTTTACAGATTACGGTGAAATTAGATCTTCGGGGCAACGACATCCAGGAACTTCCCACAGGAGCTTTCAAACACACTCCGTACCTGACTCACCTGTCCATGCAGCGCTGCAACATCCGCAGGGTGAAGGAGGGGGCCTTCAGGGGCCTCGGACGCCTCGTCTTCCTCAACCTGGCCAACAACAACATAGACATCCTCTACCAGGTCTCACACACACACACACACACACACACACACACACACACACACACACATACACACACATACACAGTCTTGTACTTCTATCTTTGTGAGGACCCTCATTGTAATAGTGAATTCCCTTGAAAGGTTATAATAGTTTTGGATTTTTCATTAGTTTTAGTTTTAATTTTGTTGGGAATTTTTGTTTTCAAATTCAGTTAGTTTTAATGAGTTTTTAGAGTGAGTTTCCTAGTTTTAGTTTAGTTTTTATTAGTTTTAGTTTTTAGTAATGGGGTATTTGTTGGGTGGGAGATTAAAAGAGGTCACAGTAAATTTTGCCTTTATTTCCTTTGTCTTATCCATCTTCATTAGGGTGAATTCGAGTAATGTGGGACACTTTTTGCAATTTTGACTTGGTTATATTTTTCTAAATTTAAAAATATTTTATGTAATTTCAGTCACATGACACCCATGGTAGATCAATAGTAAAGGTTTTGATGACTATATTTACTTTAAGCAGGAAATAAATCAGCCAAACCTTAAGTGTCCCACATTACCCGAATCCACCCTATGTATGAAAAAAGTTGACAAAGACGAAAATTAAAGTTTCAAAAAATTAAATTTTCACTATAATTTTAGTTCGTTTTGTAACCACACAATACAGTTTCAGTTAATTATCATTATCATGTAACCTTTAACCCTTAAAACAAAGTCTGAAATCTCAAAAAAGCCTTTAAAGAAGTGAGGACCGGCCAAAATGTCCTCACTTTGCAAAAATGTCCTCACTCCGTTGGTTAAAAACGTGTTCTGGTCCTCACTATGTAGGAAGTACAATGCCACACACACACACACACTACAGATCCAGCTTCATAATTTCTCCCATCATAACTTTCAGTTTTATCTGTGCAGCCCAGTGAAACCTTTTGTCTCTCTTTGTGTGTTTTGTGATCCAGGAGTCATTCGACGGCCTGTCCTCGCTGAAGCAGCTCATGATCGACCGTAACCGCGTGGAGGAGATCCAGCCTGGAGCTTTCTCTCAGCTCGGCTTCCTCAACCTGCTCTCCCTCACACACAACCAGCTGGTCTACATCCCCAACATGGCCTTCCAGGTAGCAAAATACCTCAAACGGGCAAATTGAAAAGGAGGTTTAACCCTCTATGGTACGGTGTTGCCCTCGGGCAACATAAGCCATTTTTGGCCTGTCAAATTTTTACAATGCATGTTTTTGAGTTATGTAATACTTTAAAAAAGAGGGAAGAGTATAGGGGACCAATAGCAATGCTTTAATTTGAAACAGCTTTGCCATTTTGCGTGACAAAAAAGCTCTCACAAACGTCATTTCCTGGCCCTTTTCCATGTGGAAAGAAAATATATTCCTACCGATCAAGTAAACCTTAATTTTCGATAGTTTTAATTTCCACACACGGCAACCAACCCCATCTCAAAATATATAAATTTCTTCAGATTATGTTTATTTAGTCTGTTTTTCCTAACTGGCATCATAATGTGTACCATAGAGGTTTAAAGGACAGATTATGCTGGTATTAAATATGTTAATGTGTTCCAAAAATGCATTTTCTTATCCTGTCTGTCTAAATGTACCTCTGTCTAAAACACTCTCTGTTTGGCACCTTAGCTCAGTGTTTTATTGGCTCTGCACCATCATCACAGCCAGGGAAATGCAAAATGCAGAACAACTTTGCTTGATTATGATCTGTTACACGGCACTGTGTTACGAAATGCTGGATTGCAATGTGAATGGACGCCAATATTACATTATGTGGAATCAGTATGAATGTCCTTAGGCAAATTGCAGGCAAAGATGGTTTAAAGTAATTAAATACAAATGAAAAATAAGCAAAACTCACATGCCACATAGAGATGTTTATTTTGGCAATGTATTTACGTAATTTCCAACTCGGTTCCTAAGCAGTCGGGCGAATATTAATATAGGTCATATATGGTACATATATTCTGAAAAAAGGAATAACATGCATACATTTTATTGAACTTTATTGGCTTCACTTGAGCCATTTTGTCGAAAACTGGTAAACTTTTAGTATGTTTTTAAGTACATCTGAAACTACTGTAAACCTTTTGTTAGAATTTTTTTTAGGGTCAAACCATATTTGCATGTGACTAATTAAAAAGTGGACCTCTTCTCTCTTCAGGGCTTGCAGAACATCAAGTGGCTTCGTCTTAGTCACAACTCTCTGAACTACCTGGACACGGAGGCCTTCGCCGGCCTCTTCACACTCACCCGACTCAGTCTGGACCACAACGAGCTGCAGTTCTTCCCCTCTGAGACCATGACCAGGTACAGCAGCCTGCAGGCTAGACTGTTCTGATGTGAGTTGCAGAGTGTTGGAGATATCGTCCGTAGAAATGTCTGCCTACTCTTAAATATAATGGGATTACAATTTTTTGTTTAGTTTTCTTTCTAGTATAGTTCCTGGATGGATGGATGGATGGATGGATGGATGGATGGATGGATAGATGGATAGATAGATAGATAGATAGATAGATAGATAGATAGATAGATAGATGACATGAAGCTCACAACAAGATCTCTGGGTTATCTTGACTCATTGGGAGTAGATTTGTGAAGTAGTAGTAATAATAATAAACTAATGTATAATGACAACTGAAATTTCCATCCTAATTTTCCACAAGTGGTAGAATACAACTAAGTACATTTACTCAAGTACTGTATGTAGTTTATGTAACTTTAGACTTCATCTTCACTACATTTTTCTACATTTTTTTCTTCAGTTTCTTTTCAGGGCAGATATTTAACATGCAAATCTTTAAAGTGATTAGACGTTTTTTTAATTAAACCTCATAACAGAAAATTAAGTTGTTAAAATGAGCCATAAATGCATCAATAATAATAATTTAATAATATATTTGGAAAATATAAAACAATCTGAGTGGGGCCAATATGCATAATGAGAACTTTTGATACTTTAACATTTTGATGCTGATACTTTTGTACTTTTACTGAAATAAGTTTTGAATGCAGGACTTTTACTTGTAGTGGAGTCATTTCACAGTGATGTATTTGTACTTTTACTTAAGTAAAGGATCTGAACACTTCTTCCACCACTGTTTTATTTATGTAGACTGCCGGAGGTGACGCGCCTCGATCTGAGCTACAACCCCATGACGTACCTGGGAGAGGAGGTGGTGTCCATGGCCAAAGTGACCCACCTCTTCCTGGACCACATGTCCCTGCAGGACATGGCCCACACAGCTGTATCAAAGTCCCCCAGCCTCATCCACCTGGACATCAGCCACAACCAGCTACGCGTCATCCAACCGTTCTCTGAAGGGACTCCCAACATGGCTCGCCTCAACCTGGCTGGGAACCCCATCTACTGCAACTGCTACCTGAGACCACTCAGGTACAGCAAACTGATGGAGGACTTCCAGGCCACAGAGGGTTAACTCTTCTAATGCACAACATATAAACACCTTCTAATGCACAACATGGGTCAAAATGACCCGCATTCATTTCTCATGTTATTTCATGCTGTGTGTTTCTTTGCTCTATCTTTTTAACTCAATGGAGTCTTGGGCTATTTTGTAAATTTTTTGTCTTTTTTGGTCATTTTGTGTATTTTTTTTGTCATTTTGTGTCTTTTTTTTGTAATTTTGTGTATTTTTTTGGTAATTTTGTGTCATTTTTGGGTCATTTTGTGTATTTTTTGTCATTTTGTGTCTTTTTTTGGTAATTTTGTGTCTTTTTTGTCATTTTGTGTCACTTTTTGGTCATTTTGTGTATTTTTTGGTCATTTTGTGTCTTTTTTAGCCTTTTTGTGTCTTTATAGTAATTTTGTGTCTTTTTTCGGTCATTTTGTGTCTTTTTTTTAGTCTTTTTTTGTGCCTTTTTATAGTAATTTTGTGTCTTTTTTTGGTCATTTTGTATCTTTTTTTAGTCATTTTGTGTCTTTTATTGGTCATTTTGTGTCTTTTTTTGGTAATTTTGTGTCTTTTTTGTCATTTTGTGTCACTTTTTGGTCATTTTGTGTATTTTTTGGTCATTTTGTGTCTTTTTTAGCCTTTTTGTGTCTTTATAGTAATTTTGTGTCTTTTTTCGGTCATTTTGTGTCTTTTTTTTAGTCTTTTTTTGTGCCTTTTTATAGTAATTTTGTGTCTTTTTTGTCATTTTGTGTCTTTTTTGTCATTTTTAGTCATTTTGTGTCTTTTTTTAGTATTTCTGTGTCTTTTTATAGTAATTTTGTGTCTTTTTTGTGTAATTTTGTGTCATTTTTTGTGTCATTTTGTGTCTTTTTTTGTCATTTTGTGTCTTTTTTGTCATTTTGTGTCATTTTTTTGTAATTTTGTGTATTTTTTTTGTCATTTCGTGTCATTTTTTGGTCATTTTGTGCCTTTTTATAGTAATTTTGTGTTTTTTTTTAGTCTTTTTGTGTCTTTATAGTAATTTTGTGTCTTTTTTTAGTCATTTTGTGTCTTTTTTTAGTCATTTTTGGGTCATTTTGTGTCTTTTTTTTAGTCTTTTTGTGTCTTTTTATAGTAATTGTGTGTCTTTTTTTTGTCATTTTGTGTATTTTTTTATACTGGATGATGAAATTAATCTATTGCAAAGATATAGAAAATAAAAACTCAGTCGGTCACTTTAGACCCATGTTGTGCATCAAAGGGTTAAGTTGATCAACCAAACTAACCCATGTTGTTTTTTTAATCTCACCACAGGGAATGGTCGATCAGGAACAAGGTGAAGCTGATGGGGACCTGTGGAGGACCGGCCCACCTGTCCGGGGAGAACCTGGAGGCCGTTTACCCTGCTGAGCTGCGCTGTCAGAGCCAGGAGGCCATGCTGAAGGCTGAGTTCGAGGAGGCAACCAGGTTAACACCACCACCCACACTAGAGCCAGAGAACAAGGTCAAGTGTCCTGCCAACTGTGTCTGTGAGGTGAGTGGACTGTGGGCATCCGCTCAGATGGCACTAGGGATGGGGGGGTATGTCCACCCAGATTCATAGTGATCCTGATCCGTCCCCCCCACTTTCCCTACATAAGGCGAAAAATATTGCAGGTAAAACAGAGGGTTAATGCCCATTAGTTAGACTAATTTACATTGCAGCACATAAAGAGTCCAACGTTTGTCTACACGAATGTCAGAATTTTCGACATTGTTCCAACTTTCAGTGGAAATTCATAAACACACCATAAGGCGTTTCGGTAGGAAGGTGTTAGACCCGCCTTCACAGAATTTACAAGAAAACTGTCAAAATATGATGCCTTAAATAAAACAGAACCCTCATTCTCCTTTACAATAATTCATTAAAAAGTGCAATGATTAAGATGGAATAGTGGCATTAGAATGTGCAAGAGGCACCAAATTTAGGCTTTTAGGGCAAAAATGTCTGACAAAAAAATCCTTTGAGAAACACATGTAGTTTTCAATGTGTTAGCAGAGTCCACCACAGAACTTACAAGAAAACTGTCAAAATATGACGCCTTAAATAAAACAGAACCCTTTACAATAATTCATTAAAAATATGCAATGATTAGGGCAAAAATTTCGGACAAAAAAAAATCCTTTGAGAAACACTGGTTAAAAACACATGTCGCTTTCAAAATAAGAGCACATGGATGTGTTAGCAGAATCCACCACAGAATTTACAAGAAAGCTGTCAAAATATGATGCAGAATAATAAAACAGAACCCTTATTCTCCTTAACAGTAATTCATTAAAAAAATGCAATGATTAAGATGGAATAGTGGCATTAGAATGTGCGAGAGGCCACAAAATTTAGGCTTTTAGGGCAAAAAATTCTGACAAAAAAAATCCTTTGGGAAACACTGGTTAAAAACACATGTCGCTTTCAAAATAAGAGCACATGGATGTGTTAGCAGAATCCACCACAGAATTTAGCTGTCAAAATATGATGCCTTAAATAAAACAGAACCCTTATTCTCCTTCATATTAATTCATTAAAATATGCAATGATTAAGATGGAATAGTGGCATTAGAATGTGTGAAAATTATTTTTATTTTGTTAGTATGTTGGTTGTTGTTTACACTACAGTTCATATAAAAATGTTTAAATAAAACATATTGGTTAAGGCATGGAGTGGAAAAATAACTCATTGAGCTGAAATCATTTGCTGACAGCTTCGTCCCCCCAGTTCAAAAATCCCATCTGTGTGAACATTACAGTAACTGTGAACAGTAACTGACTTACTTTTTCGCCCCACATCGACTTTTTACTTAATTCAAAGGATCCTGGTCAATACTACCACAACACTCCTGAACTTCTTCAACATAGTATCAAAGGTAGAGTGGAACAAAATATCACTTTTTTTTTCTTTTTTATGTCTTTTCCTCCCTGTCTTCAGGCTGAGACACACCACTCCTCCTGTGAGAACCGCGGCCACACCAAAGTTCCTCGGGGTTTCTCCCCCAACACGCGTCTCCTCGACCTGCGTGGCAACCACTTCCACTACATCCCTAGCAACAGCTTCCCAGGTGTTGCACAGGTCGTGTCTCTGCATCTGCAGCGCTGCAAGATCGTGGAGGTGGAAGGCGGAGCTTTCAGCGGGATGAAGGGACTGATCTACCTGTACCTGTCGGAGAACGACCTCACTTCCCTCAGCCCGGACGCCTTCAAAGGTCTCAAGTACATTTGTAGAAAAGGCTTTTGTAGTAGGGGTGTGACGATACACTCAGCTCACGAGTTATTGGGTAACTCACGATATTGGGTTCACAAGAACGAGACGAGACGAGATTTTAAGAAAACTACAATGACAAAATATATGACTGGAAGTTACACATGCATTTTGAAATGTTTTATTATAACTCTTTAAATGCATGATGCATGCTTTTAATAAAGTTATTCTTCCACAAATTGAAATTAAAACTAAAATTTATAAAAGTTAAAATAAAATATATATATTTTTTTCAGATGCAAACAATATAAGCCATATTTCCTTTAGGGGGAAGAGTGGCCACTATCAAATGTCAAATGCGTGTCTCCATTACAATAAGGCCCCCAGAGGGATTTACGAGACTCCGATGGATTAAACACAGGAGAAGCAACTGTGCACAACAGAGCAGCTGATCAAAACATAGCAGCTAATTATGCTAATTATGCACAGCATTTCCGCTGATTATAAACATAGCGATCGTGAATTAACCGGCATCACTAACTGTGCACAGAGTGTCCGGTGCTTGTTGTAAACTAACAGACATCGCTAAGTGAACACCTCCTGCAGCAGCAGCACATACACACTGTACTGCTACAGAGCTAACTGTTAGCCTGTTAGCACATACACACTGTACTGCTACAGAGCTAACTGTTAGCCTGTTAGCACATACACACTGTACTGCTACAGAGCTAACTGTTAGCCTGTTAGCACATACACACTGTACTGCTACAGAGCTAACTGTTAGCCTGTTAGCACATACACAGTGTACTGCTACAGAGCTAACTGTTAGCCTGTTAGCACATACACACTGTACTGCTACAGAGCTAACTGTTAGCCTGTTAGCACATACACACTGTACTGCTACAGAGCTAACTGTTAGCCTGTTAGCACATACACAGTGTACTGCTACAGAGCTAACTGTTAGCCTGTTAGCACATACACAGTGTACTGCTACAGAGCTAACTGTTAGCCTGTTAGCAGACTGGCAGGAGGACTGTGCTGCTTCGATTCGTTCTTACTCTTCTTAACATGCCGCCGGCCCCTGCGACGTCATTCTGGCTGCTTGCTGCTTCCCCTTCTCCTCCTCTTCTTCTTCTTTTCCTTTTGATGCCCCCACAGGTCACAAATAGAATTTTGGATAGCTACCAAATCTTGCGAGACAGTTTTTTAACGCAACAAGAAATATCATCAATATCATCAAGATCAAGAGATCTCGTGCCACTGGATCTCGTCACACCCCTACTTTGTAGCATTATGACTTGACTGCTCAAATTGAATTTCTATAATCTTAATCCTCAGGCCTCCCTCAGCTGACCTACCTCCACCTGGAGAAGAACCGATTCACCGGTTTCCCCAAAGGAGCCTTCAAACTGGTGCCCAGCCTGCTGGCGCTCCACCTGGAGAACAACTCCATCTCCAAGCTGGAGCCAGACATCCTGACCGGAGCTCAGGGCCTCAGGTCCCTCTACCTCACCGGGAACGCCATCGACCACGTGTCGCCAAGGGCTCTGGAGCAGGCCGGGGACCTCGACACGCTCCACCTGGGAGGAAACAAGCTGAAGGAGGTGCCCACTGAGGCGCTGAACGGAGCGGGGAACCTCAGAGACCTGAGGCTGTCTGGGAACTCCATCCGCTGGGTGGGGCCCAACGCTTTCCGACCGCTGGTGAGGTCGCTGAAGGAGCTTTATCTGGACAACATGGGACTGGAGAAGGTGAGTGGGCTCTATGTGAGCTGCTATACCTCCTTTCTCTTCTTTTTTTCATCCAAACAACTCATTTACTTTGTAAAAACATGACTGGCTTTAGAATAATCTTACTAAGGTTCTAAATCAGAGATGGGCAACTTAAATGCTGCAGGGGGCCACAATTTTTCATGGACACTACCACAGGGCCACATATAGGACCGTGCACTTAACCAGATATGATGAAACTGCAATTTTAAATATGTTTACAGTGCAGTAACTTAACATATTTCATGCTCAAATGCATGTAGAACAGTATAAATAGGAATACAAAAGGTTTGAAGCAAATAAAAAATAACCACTTACTGTGATTTCTTTTTTTCAGTGCAAGAACAGCAGACCAATATTAATTGCAAGAAGTAATTTTGTGCATTTTTACACTGCACTTTTAAGATAAGAAAAAAAAGATTTAAAATTACATTTTATGTTGGACTAAAGGACCAAAAAAAGACACAAAATGACCAAAAGAATACACAAAATGACCAAAAAAAGACACAAAATGTCTAAAAAAAAAGACACAAAATGACAAGAAAAGACACATAAAAGACACAAAATGACTAAAAAAAGGCACAAAATGATTGCAGCATTACATAACATGGGAAAATGAATGCGGGTCATTTTTGACCCATGCTGTGCATCAAAGGGTTAATCAAGTTTAAGTGGACATCTGGCAAAAACAAAATTTTATTAAATTTTAAAATTTTAATTTATTTTATTCTATTTTTATTTTTAATTCTATTGTTGCATTGTGTTTATGTATTTTAGTATTTTAGTTTTTACCTTATTTTCAACAACTGTGACATCTGTACAGCACTTTGGTCAACCCCAGTTGTTTTAAATGTGCTCTATAAATAAAGTTTGACTTGACTTTTAATCGTTTTCTGATGTGATCTCTCTTATTCCAGATGTCTCAGAGCTCCCTGGCAGGTCTGGGTTCAGGGTTGAGGAGTCTCTTCCTGGAGGGCAACCAGCTGGAGGAGGTACCTGACCTCCATCCTCTCACTTCTCTGGAGGTCATCAACCTGGCGGACAACCCTCTGATGTGTGACTGCCCGCTGCTGCCACTTCGCATGTAAGACAATTATAGCACGATGAGTGGAGACAGAAATGACTGGACTATAACCGACAGTTAGAGCGTAGAAACGAGCGCAGATCTGAGCGTATATTTCGTCTAACGACAGGGTTCACGTGGGATTTATCAAACGATCATATCTCGCCAATCACAGCATGAGAATGATCAGCTGTTGATAAATGTGGCGGCTCGAAACAAGCGTCATTTAAATGTCACACCCTAATATATATAATATATATATAATATATACCCGATTTAGGTGGCTCGCCTCGGGAGTTTACGACACCGAAGGACGCAATACAGCAGGAAAGAGGATTTTTTCCCCCCTTAAGTCAGCTTTATTAGCAAAGTGCACCGTTACAAATAACACCAGGAGCAAAATAGACATTTTACAGAAATACCCAGCAACGGAGGTTTATGAAATAAAAGTACTTCTTGTTATAAACTCAAACAAGTTCGGTGAATATTTTACATTTGGAGCACAGAGTTAAAAGTTTTCACATCCTTGTGATTGAAGGAAGTAAACAATGTTTTAAAGTAAGTTTTAATTCCAAAAGAAGAGGAATGAGAAGTAGTCTCATTTTATATATTTATTATTTCAAAAAATATTTGAAAGAATGCAGGCACTTCCTGGTTTGCTCCACTACTCAGACCCTGTAATGGACACATTCTACTCACTGCGCCTTTAACCCTTTGATGCACAACATTTAAACACCTTCTAATACACAACATGGGTCAAAAATGAACCGCATTATTACAACAGATCATTATATCCATTTTTCCTTTCATACTTTATGAAGAAAAATTGTTATTATTATTACATCAAGTTTACACACATGGGTAAAAAAATGACCTTGTGCATTAGAAGCTAGTGATACAAAAAGTGATTCACTAAATTAACAATTTGAGTATATGTGTAACTATGTTTGTCTTATTTTTAAGGTTTAACTTTAAAAGAGTTGTTAGAACCACCAGATTACATTGGAAAATCACATATTTTAACATTTGAGACTTATTAGAGCCACCAAATAATAATTTCCATTGGAAAAACACCAATTTAACAAAATAGGATGGTTTTTGTGTCTTCTTTGTCAGGTTTTAAAGAAATTTTTAAGGCATGAAAACCAAAAAATAGGATGTATGATGATCAAAAACAAGTTATTTGAGGAAAACCTGCAATACTGAATGATAAAATTGATTTATTGCAAAGATATAGAATATAAAAACTTAATTGGGTCACTTTAGACCCACGTTGTGCATCAAAGGGTTAATAATAGGGCCGGGACTTTAAGATGACTTAATTACACAAAAATTAACTCGCACTTAAATTTACACATTTCAATCGCACTTATTTTTGCACTGCGGAACATTTCTCACTGGATGAGTTTCAGGCGGACCGATTATACTGGAGCACCAACTAGTGTTGATGAGTTGAGACAACAACAAACCACAGTGAACATGAAGGAAGAAGCTGATGAGACCTTTGGTTGGCCCCGTGGATGATGGGACATTTAGTTACTAAAAACCAACGGATGGAAGCGTCCATAAGAGCATGGTTGTGTTGCTATGCAACAAGGAATTCAGATATCACCGCAGCACATCCAGCCTCAAGTATCACCTCAATGCTAAACATAGCAGCTAGCGTGGACGCTAATGTGGTATTCAATGGTGTACTAAAAATCCATATGAAAAAAATTACTTCTCACTGTTCTCAGGTCAAATATTTATATGCGATTAAAATGCGATTAAAATTTGATTAAATGCGATTAAAATGCGATTAATTTCGATTAATTAATTAAAAGGCCTCTAATTAATTAGATTAATTTTTTAATCGAGTCCCGGCCCTAGCTGATAAAATAATTTTATCTTTTCTTTTCTCCCAGGTGGATTGAGAAAGTCAACCTGAAGGTACGAGCCACCTGTGCGAACCCCCCCGAGCTGAGGGGTCGCAGGGTGAAAGACGTCCACGTCTTCAGGGCGTGTCCCGGGGGAGAGAGCCTCCCCTCCCCCCCTACAGCCACCCCAAAGCCAGCCAAGGCACCCAAGGCCACCAAACCCAAACCAATGCACCTCAACGGCCTTCGCCACGTGAAAATGCTCAAAGTCAAATCCAAACCTCGCAAAAGCCCGAACACAAAAGCAGCAGCAGCAGCTAAGAAAACCACCAAGAGACGCAGCATGGCCTGAAGCTGAAAACACCTCCTGGAGGAGAAACCACCGATTCAACACAAACTGTAACCTGCTGAGGCTGTTTCACAACTCAGGCAGTTTTCTATCAGCCTGTTTCTCTTTTCGCAGTATTTCCTTTACAGGTACATCTCAAAAAATTAGAATATTGTGAAAAAGTTCAATATTTTTTGTCAGTTATTTCAGAAAATGAAACTCATACATTATATAGATTCATTACACATAGAATGAAATATTTCAAGCCTGTTTTTCTTGTAATTTTGATGATTCTGGCAATTAGAATATTACATAAGATCAATAAACAGGGTTCGTACACTTTAGCAGTGGTCAAATTCAAGCATTTTTCACGGACTTTCATGTAAATTTTCAAGCTTTTCCAGTATCTTACACCTGTTGTAAATTGCATGTTTTAGATGAGGTCTTACATACTAAAAGGGGGAGATTTCACTGAACCATACCAACAGTGATGGTATTACACTTTTAGGAGGAACGGTCTTCATTTCAGATAGGCTACTCATTATTTTTTACAGTGAACATGTGATTATCTATAGTCTATAGATGGATATAGTCAGATTGCAAGAGAAATACAGGAAGAATTTCAAGCATTTACAAGCACTTTATCCAAAATCCAAGCACTTTTTTTTTTTGTAACTTATTTTTTATTAATTTTTTCCTTTCAACAATTACAGTGTCAGGGCACATCATACATACATGGTCATACACTCATTCTTATATCAATGTCCTTATTGTTCAGTGACAATGGTGGCGTCCTCTTCTCATCTTCTGTAATCAGTCCATTTTTCACATTTATCCTCAAATTGTGACTCTTGTAGTCTCAATTTATGAGTGATTTTCTCCATTACAAGAATCTCTTCTACAGTGCACATCCACTGCTCCTCGGTCGGAGGATCTACCTTGTACCACATTCTGGTAATTGATTTTTTACTGGCTGACAGCAGTACTTTAACAAGATACTCGTCCTCTTTTTGTATTATATCATGTGTTAAATTCCCCAAATAGAGTATCTTACATGTTTTTGATATCTCATAATCCAAGCACTTTTTAAACCGTGAAAATACATTTAAATTTAAGCATTTTCAAGGATTTCAAGCACCCGTATGAACCCTCAATAAAGAAAAAGGATATTTTAAACACAAATGTCAGGCTTCTGAAAAATATGTTCATTTTTATACATCAATACTTGGTTGGGCTCCTTTTGCATGACTTAGTGCATTAATACTTGGTGGCATGGAGGAGATCAGCCTACAGCACCATGTTGCTTTTATAGCAGCCTTCAGCTCATCTGGTGTCTCTCACCTTCCTCTTGACAACAGCCCATAGACTCCTATGGGGTTCAGTTCAGCCCCAGTTTGCTGGCCAGTCCAGCCCAGTAACACCATGGTCACTGAAGCAACTTTTGGTACCTTTGCCAGTGTGGCCAGGTGCCAAGTCCTGCTGGGAAATGAAAGCAGCATCTCCAAAGAGCTTGTGGAAGCATGAAGACTCTAAAATGTCCTGCTAGATGGCTGCTATGTTGACTGTGGACTTCAGGAAACACAGTGGAGCAACAGCAGCAGAGGACATGGACCCAAACCACCACTGACCCAGGACCAGCACATTACACTTCTTCACAAAATTCAAATTTTCGGAGACATTGTGTTTTGCTAAGCTCTGCTTATCCTGCTGCCCCCGCGACCCGGCCCCGGATAAGCGGACATGGATGGATGGATGGATGGACTGAGTGTAGTGTTTTCGTTATCTCTAAGCCAGAATCATCAAAATTAAAAGAAAAACAGGCTTAAAATATCTCACTCTACGCTGAATGAATCTATATACTGTATGAGTTTCACTTTCTGAAATGATTGACAAAAAATATTGAACTTTTTCATGATATTCTAATTATTTGAGATGTACCTGTATAATAGTTAGGGTTGAAAATGTCAAACTGATTTTTTTTTTTTAATTGCACGGTCACAGCATTAGGTCCA
Source organism: Centropristis striata (assembly GCF_030273125.1). Taxonomy (NCBI): domain Eukaryota; kingdom Metazoa; phylum Chordata; class Actinopteri; order Perciformes; family Serranidae; genus Centropristis; species Centropristis striata. Next base: position 6,002,959 of record NC_081537.1, read on the forward strand.
CATTAGCAGTTTGACAGGCTCCTAAGCAGCTACGTTGGAAGTATTAGCATCTTGAAGGTGAAGGAGGCAAATGAAGTGAACGCCATTACCTTTGGACATTTGCTTTAAAACAGGGGTCTCAAACTCAAATTACCTGGGGGCCGCTGGAGGCAGTATCGAAATGACCAAAAAAAGACACAAAATGACCAAAAAAAGACACAAAATGACCAAAAAAAGACACAAAACGACAAAAAAAACACAAAATGACTAAAGAAAAAAATTACTTAAAAAAGAAAAAAAAAAAAGACACAAAATTACCAGAAAAAGACAAAATTACCAAAAAAAGTAATTAAAGGGACCTTCCACACACAACAAGGTAAAGTGCCATTCATATAAAACTGACATTAAACTTTCATATCAAGGTGGGGGCCACAAAATATCGTCACGAGGGCCACAATTGGCCCGCGGGCCACGAGTTTGAGACCCATGCTTTAAAACGATATGCTAGTTATCCTTAACCACTAAACCACACCTGCAGAATGTACTGAACTAGATACTTTGAGAACATTCGAATCAACAAAGTTGAGGAACCATTTTTTTTTTTTTTTTTAATCAGTGATTTTTATATTTACAAACAAGAACTCATCTGGATATAAAACAGTGAAAAATAAAACATTACTACAAACATTTTGTCTGCTATGTTAGTCATATTCATATATATCATTACATTTTGCACAATTGTCATTGTGTGTAGTGGAACTTGCCAAAATTGATAAAGTGAGGTAGTTTTTTAAACAGGGTACGCTGGTCCTGGGAAACATATGCAGTCATAATCTTAGAGATATAATGTATTTAAAGTCAGTCAAACCACATTTATAGTCTTTTTTCCACAAAAGCTTCAATCTACCAACATTATATAGTTACATATCTATATAGTTGTTTCTGTTGGTTTGTCTCAAACCACCCATCGAAACCAGGAGATTCAAACGAAACAATATTTCAGTGTAATATTTTATTTTTTTCTCAGTGATATTAGACTCAAATTTTACTGTTTAGTCTGTATTAAATTAAAGGGCCAGTATGTGGGATTAAGTGGCATCTATTCTGCCCTACAAAGTCAAACTGCAGTAACTGATCAAAGGGTAAAATTGAGAAAAACTACGTTAAAGTTTTTTAACGTGTTTTAACCGGCCAGCCAAATTGGTTTTATATTGGTAAGTGATATGTTAGACAGGTTAATAAAATTATATAATTCATGATTCTTGTTATGATTCCATTTCTGCCAGTAGTTCCTCCTCCTAAATCCTACACACTGCTCCTTTAATAGAAGCCACTGCCTCCTATTGCTAGTTCACATTATAATAGTGTTTACTGGCTTTCATAATAATAATAATAATAGTGGCTTTTATTGTGAAGGAATCCCAAGACATGCATTTTCAAACTTTTTCACAGTGAAAATCACTGAAAAAGTGAAATCAGATTGCAGTTGCAGTTACTTTTCACCAGCTTCTTTATGTTAAACAATTTTCTTATTTGGCTGCCCCCAAAATTATTATCACACGGTACCAAATCAACTAGTTAACCCTTTATCGGGCAAAGAACTATATTTGGTAACTCCAGGTAATATTTGGAGAAAAAAGTTGCAAATTTACTAGATTAAAGTGGCAAATCTGCGCAAAAAAGTTGCCAATTTACGAGAAAAAAGTGGGAAAAAAGCAACTTTTTTCTCCCAGGTTCACCACTCTAAATCTCATAAATCTGCACATTTTTTTCTCGTAGATTTGCCACTTTAATCTCGTAAACTTTTTTCTCAAAATATTATTTTCGTATGTCTTTTACACATTTTTTACACATTCTGGCAGTATGTAAATATCCTCCAATATTCTCTCGGGTTGAAATTTGGAATTTGCAAGTATTTCAATGAGTGTCCTATTAAGGGTTAACAGAAAAATGTTAAGGATCAGGACTTTAAACCACCAGAGATTAAACATTTCACTGGATCCCTCTACTGATGTTGTACCTTTCTTATTTCCTCTAAATATTCCAGGCAGTTTGTCTTTTTTTTTAATTGTTTCTCCTTCAGTTACATCTTCATCACTCATCCTCCTCTTCCTCTTCATCCTTTCAGCACTGTAAACTCCTCTCACGTCTCCATCCCTGCAGCGTCTCCTTCTCCTGTCGTGTCCAGCTCTGTGTTGCTCTCTGAAACCTCCTCCATGACGCTGTCGTCTCCTTGGCTCCACTCTTCTTGCTCCATCTGGTTTTCACTCTCCTCCATGTTGCTTTCACCACTAAAGCTCTCATCCAGTGGTTCACACTCCTGACTCCTTCCTCCTGCAGCTTTACTCTGCTCCAGTGACTGATGCCATCTAGACCCGTCCTCCTTCTTGATCAGAACCAGAGGAACTCGTTGAGGATCGATGGGGGTCTCCATCTCCACCTCCTCCACTTTCACCTGCACTGGAAAGACTACACACACAGAATTATATCAGAAAAATTACCAAAATAATAATAATATAATAATAACTTTATTTATATAGCACCAAAGTTGTAATTGTTTGGGACTTTTCATTAGTTTTAGTTTTTTTTTGAGTAATATTTTTATTGCCTCTTCCAACATAGACAAACCAACAAACAGCAAACTATGGCCACAAAAAAACAAATATCCAACTACTTATTATGTATTATCCTTAGGTTTCTTTTGTTCAGACAAAGGAAAGTAGGAGATGTTTTTTATCTTACATGTTTCGATTGACAATTTTAGTCTTCGACAAAAAGGTAAAAAACATCTCCTACTTTCCTTTGTCTGAACAAAAGAAACCTAAAGATAATATTCAGAAGTAGACAAAATGAACTTGCAAGAAGTACTTATTATGTAATACAGACAATACAATGAAAATGCTCTGTCCCATTACAATTGACAGTGATGTAGCAAACACACATCTGGAAAGAAGTGAAGAGTAGTAAAAAAAAAATATTTCCATTTTGAGAGAAAATGCTATATTTTTTTGATAATTAAAAATAATAATAATTATAAGTAAATTGATGTCCTGCTTTATATCCCAAAAACATCGGTATACGGTACGACGGTATAGCTCTGGAGGATCGTTAAACCACACCTCCTCTAAGGAAAAATTAATAGGTAATATCCAGACTATATCTCATTTCGTTAGCATGATATTATTATAAGTCATATTTGAACGTTTTCGGGAAACAAGAAAAAACACAATTTTTAGGAAGCCCATTGGTATTCTTAATTGATATTGTAACAGTAAATTCAAATAGAAGTGTGAACAAGTTTGCATATTAAATTAAACACATCGATTTCATAACAGATAAAAGTGATTTGGGCAGAATATGCCCTGACTAAGGCAATTTTTCTCTTACATATAAATAATGTAGTTTGGTTTGTATGTAGCCGCAAAAATGCCTAAGTCAAAGAGATGACGAAGGCAGAAAGTGATTTTGGACTCTAACAAGTGTTCTGATAGGTTGAGAACATAGGCAATAAGGCAGAAAGATGCAGCAGTGGTTGGAGAGTAAAGTTAGGCAGATATCACAATTTGGCCAAAAAATGACTTTTATGCTATGAGGCTAACGATATGTGATATAGTCTGGCGTTAGCCAGGCTAGGGATCCAGTGCAAAGAAGCTAAAATCAGAGTGCTGTGATGTCATTTGTTAAAACCAGTAAGAAGCTGATGTGGTCAAAGTAAGCATTGAGTTGTATGAAATTGTCCACTTACCCTCGTTCTCCTCTGGCTCTGTTTTGGGCTGGATGACGGTCACTGCTGCATCAGGACGGAGAGCCTCCGTCCTCGGTGGGCCGTCGGTGCTGATGACCTCCTGCTGCTGCTCAGCTTCATCTTTATCCTGCTCCTGAGAGAGCCTCTTCTTTGCATTCTTCTTTCCTAGAGAAAACAAAACAAGGAGGTGAAAGAATATTGAGATGTAAGAAAATGACACCAGATTCCATCGTGTACATTTCTGAGTCAAAACTTACTTCTTCTCCCAGGCGTTAAGTGCTTCTGTTTCTTGTTGATCGTCGCCTGGTTTTCCATTAAATCAACTGGAAAACAAAACAAAACATTCACATTCATTCACAGCACACAGCAAAAAAAATTTTAAATGCCATGTTGGTGTATTTTTTTCAGCACAACCTCACCTATATGACCTGATAATAACTGATTTTTTATTCTGACTTACTGGATTAAAACATTTTGAACCAAAAAGAAACAAAGAAAAACCAACATAAATGTGATCTTGTGATTGTGTGTGATCCTGTCATCAACTCTGGTTTTTATTCTAGTGGGACTCTATTTTATTTGTGTCTTGTGTGTTTAGTGTAACAATTTTGGCCACTTTGTGTCTTTTTTGGTCATTTTGTGTCTGTTTTAGTCATTTTGTGTCTTCTTGTGTCCTTTTATAGTCATTTTGTGTCTTTTTTTGGTCATTGTGTGTCTTTTTAGTCCTTTCGTCCAACATAAAATGTGATTTTGAATCTTTTTTTTACTTTCAAAACACTTTTACTGGCCGGTCTGGAACCGGGGACCTTTCCCCCGCTCATCTATTGGGTGGTGATTGTGTTACGTCACTGAGACTTGAGATCATATCAAACACGTTTGATATGATCCAAACCCAAGACTAGGAAAAGACTGATATGAAACAGAGCAGATTACTACCTTAAACTGAACCATGGAGATGACGGGAGCGCCGTGACTCCAGTAAAACTCCTACTAGATCTACTAAAGACTTTAACTTTTTAGTCTGGGACTGGGGAAATCTTTTGGAGTAAGCGCAGCATTAAGGGGGAGTTTACCGAGTCCTGGAGGCGGCTGCAGCTGGTAGCCCATGAGGTCACACCAGCCCACTGGGTAGATGTCTGGTGACTGGTGGTCCACCCACTGGTCGAACTCATCCTCCCAGCCGTCAAAGTGGATCAGCAGCAGGCGGCCCACGCAGCGCTTCACCGTGGCAACACAGACCAGACGAGGCTCCATCAAGTCCACCGCCTCCAGCTTCATGTTGGGGGAGAAGCCATGACCCGGGTAGTCCTGGAGACAGACTGGGGGTTTATGGGTCGTCTCATCAAATACAATGTTCTAAAAACTAGAAGACATGCCATTCACATCTACTGGAGGCACAATAATCTATCTATAAAAGCAAGAAGCATCTGTGTGTGTGTGTGTGTGTGTGTGTGTTCTTGTACTTCATACATAGTGAGGACCGGAACACGATTTTAACCAACAGAGTGAGGACATTTTTGCAAAGTGAGGCCGGTCCTCACTTCTTTAAAGGCTTTTTTGAGATTTCACACTTTGTTTTAGGGTTCAGGTTAATATTAGTTTATGTAAGGGTTAGGGAACAAGATTATTATAGTTAACGAAAACGAAAAGAAATAACGGAAACTAGAATTGAAAAAACATTTTCGTTAACTGAAATAAAAATTATATAAAAAAAAAAAGATAACTAACTGAAACTGTATTGTGTGGTTACAAAACTAACTAAAATTATAGTGAAAATGTCCTTCATTTTCGTCTTTGTCAACTTTTTTCATACATAATGAAGATGGATAAGACAAAGGGAATAAAGGCAAAATTTACTGTGACCTCTTTTAATCTCCCACCCAACAAATACCCCATTACAAAAAACTAAAACGAATAGAAATAAGCATGTTGTACGCTTAAAATAATAAATTAACTCTTAAAACAAGATAAATTAAAGCTGCAAGCAGCGATGAACTGGCCCGAGCAGAGTGCACTGACAATTATTTGTTTCTTACCAAGATAAAAAAAACTTTATTTAGAAGTGGTATCTTGTGTTAGAGTTAATTTCTTATTTTAAGTGTTCAACATGCTTATTTCTAGATTTAATTATCTTAATTTAAGAAATCTTGTCAAGTGAAACTATCTGTCTATGCAGCAGGATCATTTCCCTCAGATTTAGTGTTTTTATCTGGTTTTTAGACCTTTTTTGCGGTTTAGACCTACATTTTCGTTTTGAAAATGTGGCAGTTCTAACAAACTTTTCTGAACGAGATAAATACTAAGGAGGCAATATGCTATAAGTAACTCATACAACCCCATTTAAAAAAAATCTGAAATATCCCTTTAATATGCCACTAAAATCAGGCTCCAAATGTGACAGTATGTTTGAGCTTCTGGTCTTACAGCGTTGAAGAGTCGTGCAGGTGCAGCTTTAGATTTGGTGTCCTTCACATATTTGTCCCAGCTGAAGGTCTGAGAGTCATAACCTGCCAAACACAAAACAGGATACTGTTTTTATGATTTCTTCTTTGTATCAACCTTTCAATCCAATCCACTTTATTTATATAACACAATTTTAGCAAACACAAGGTTTCCAAAGTGCTGCACAAACAATAAATAGATAACACAATACAAAGAGATGTAGAAAACAATAGAACAGTAGAATGCAATAAGATAAAATAAATAAAAATTAGACAAAAATAAATAAAGTAAAATGTAAAATGTACTGCACGCACAAAATAAAATATGCATGTATGCAAATAAATAAAAAAAGGTAACAGGTAAAGCAAAAATCTGACCAAGATGTTGATATTTACCTTGAGGTACTGTGAGAGTGATGTTGTTCTTTCTGCAGAAGTTTATAGGGAGGATGGCATGAGATGATGCGTGGTAACAAAACCAGTCAGAGCCGTTATTTGACACGGCTCCATCGATACCAACCATCAGGTATCCATCGAGGAGCACCTGCAGAGATCAGAGGGCAGGAGATGTCAGACACACAGAACAAAGCAGAGATAAAAGTCAGAGACAACAGCATAAGAATCGGTGTGACATAATTCATAACCACCTGAGACAAACAAACCGAGCAGTCTATTCTGCAATTACTGCTTAGCTTCGAGTTGGATTTTGTTGTTTTTATATAATGATTTCTCTGAAATAAAGCAAAATTGAAATCTAAAACTTTGTCACAAGTCACGGTCCTACCTTGTGTATAGTGGCCACACAGATGCTCCCCAGGTTGAGAGGGTCGATGGCCTCCAGCTTCATTCCTTCTTCAAAGAAACCTCCGTCCATGTAAACAAACCTGGGCTGCAGATCAGACAGAGGACGTCAGAACATCATCGGCTATGTTCACACTGCAGGTCTTAATGGGTTTTTTTTAATTCTTGGATCAGATTTCTTTTGTCTGGCAGTTGATAGGACTGTGTGATATGGCTGTTGTGTCTTGTTCAGCTTTTTGAATTCATTTTATAAATTATTTCTTGAGTATTCTTGACATCTTACCTTTTTAAAGAGCAGGAATGAAGCATCAGCATTTCCCCTCAAAGCAGGTTCCACACTGGTGGCTAGAATATAAAAAAGAAGAATTTATTATTTTTTTTATTTTTTTTTAACTTTCTTTTTATTGAACATTTTAACAAACATTCACTCCAATAAAATTGTGCAACTGAAATAGCAGTCATCCAATTTCATCCAAAAATGATGACTAATCAAACAGCAATTTGTTCCTGTGTAGCAAAATTAGAGAAATAAAAATAATAATATTCATAAAATAAAAAAAATAAGCAAAAAAAATAAATAAATAAAATTATAAATAATTATAATAAAAAATAAATAAATAAAAAAACATAACTTTTCAACTTCTGTAGCTATGAACCAGGGTACTTTTCCTTCTAATGATGGTCATCTCAGATAAAGTCAGATCTAATTGGTTTTATGTACTCTACCCAATTTTTCCATATTCTTTTAAATCCGTCCTCCTCCAGTCTCACGGAGAAAGTTAATTTTTCCATCACATAAATATTATGTATAACCTCCACCAGAAGAATTTATTTTTATTGCCATTAAATAAAAAAAAACGTATATATTTTATATTATATACACTACTGGTCAAAAGTTTTAGAACACACCAACTTTTCCAGAATTTAATTGAAAATTTTGCAGTTTAATGTCTCAGTGTACTCTGAAATTAATGCACATTTGCAACATTTAAAATTCTTTATTGAGCATGATAGTGTTTTGAAAGTAAAAAAAAGATTCAAAATCACATTTTATGTTGGACTAAAGGACTAAAAAAAGACACAAAATGACCAAAAAAAGACACAAAATGACTTACAAAGACACAAAAAGAATTCAAAAATGGACAAAATAGCCCAAGACTCCATAGAGTTAAGTTGTTAACCCATTTCTTGTTCCCTGAAAAAAGGCCTACTTGTATAATTCTGAAATGTACATTATCTTTCAGTTTTGGTTAAGCTTACCTTTTTTTATTTACCTCTGGCAGTTCACCACTTACCTTTGTACCCTTTCAAGCTGTTCATTTGACTTGATCTGCTTGAATTTCAATAAAAGAATGGAAAAATTGGGGTGTTCTAAAACTTTTGACCGGTAGTGTATGTATGGTAAAAAAAATAAAACCTTGACCTACCAGGTGGTTTAATATCATGACCCACTCTGCTGGACCAGCCTATCGGGTGCAATAGGGGACTCAGCAAGTGGCACCAGAAATCCAGTATGGTGTTTTCAGGGGCGTCGCTTTGGTCCGAGTACACCAGCCGCAGACGGCCCCCGATGATGGAGTCGATAACGGCCACACGGGTCCGACTCACGTGTTTGGGGTCCACCACCTCAACACGCATACCGATTCTGAAAGAGGTCCTCAGGCTCTCTGCCAGCTAGGGACAGGACAGGAAGAAGGAGGACATCAGTCACGTTATATCATTTGGATGTTTTTTATTCATTATACTCTTTGCTAGACACCAAGAAACCAATTCAGGATTCATACACTTTAGCAGTGGTCAAATTCAAGCATTTTTCAATGACTTTCAAGGTAAATTTTCAAGCTTTTCCAGTATCTTACACCTGTTGTAAATTGCATGTTTTAGTTTACTTACATACTAAAAGGAGGAGATTTCACTGAACCATACCAACAGCGATGGTGTTACACTTTAAGGAGGAATGGTCTTCATTTCAGATAGGCTACTCATTATTTTTACATTGAACATGTGATTATCTATAGTCTATAGAGCATGGGTCTCAAACTCGCAGCCCGCGGGCCAATTTTAGGCCATCGTGACGATATTTTGTGGCCCCCACCTTGATATGAAAGTATGTAATATGTAATCTTGTTTTTTTGGTGTCTTTTTTTCATTAATTTTGTGTCTATTTTAGTAATTTTGTGTATTTTTTTGGTAATTTTGTGTCTTTTTTGGTAATTTTGTAGCCTTTTTTAAATTATTTTGTGTCTTTTTTTGGTTATTTAGTGTCTTTTTTTTAAAAAGTAATTTAGTTTGTGTTCTGTCATTTTGTGTCTTTTTTGGTAATTCTGTGTCTTTTTTAAATAATTTTGTGGGTTTTTTTTGTCCTTTTGTGTATTTTTTTGGTCATTTTGTGTCTTTTATGGTCATTTTGTGTCTTTTTAAAAATAATTTTGTGTCTTGTTTTGGTAATTCTGTGTCTTTTTTAAGTAATTTTTTCTGTCATTTTGTGTCTTTTTTGGTCATCTTGTGTCTTTTTTTAAAGTTATTTCATTTTTTTTCCTGTCATTTTGTATCTTTTTTTAAAGTTATTTCATTTTTTTCCTGTCATTTTGTATCTTTTTTCAGTAATTTTGTGTCTTTTTTTGGTCATTTTGATACTGCCTCCAGCGGCCCCCAGGTAATTTGAGTTTAAGACCCCTGCTATAGATGGATATAGTCAGATTGCAAGAGAAATACAGTAAGAATTTCAAGCATTTACAAGCACTTTATCCAAAATCCAAGCACTTTTTAAACCTTGAAAATACAACATTTAAATTCAAGCATTTCCAAGGATTTCAAGCACCCGTACGAACCCTGACATTATTCAGCATTCAGTTTTACCTTCAGGTAGAAGTCGACAGGTAGCGTGTTGGCCCCCACCAGCTTTTCCATCAGATATTCTTTCCAGTCTGGGATGTTCTGCTTCACATCTATAAACACAAGATTTGTCAAATTAGAACATATTCGCTCAATGTCTCATCTAGGACGATCACAACATATTTAAATTAGTCAGTTTTTGCTATATTAATCCTGATTAGACTTTTTTAAAGGCACAGTATGTAATTTCTGCCACTAGGGGTCTACCAATCAAAAACAATAACAGATTTTTCTGATGTCTTAAAGTCTTGTGGAATTATGAGAGTTGTTGTCTTCATTGTTTAAGAACAATCATTACCAATAAAAATCAATTTGACATAAATGGTAAAATGGTAAATGGACTGCACTTATATATCGTTTTTATCCAAAGGCTCATTCACCCGTTCATGCACACATTTGTACTAATGGCCGGGGCTATCCTACAACTAGGGATGCACGATATTATCGGCATGTTATCGGTTTCGGACAATATTGGCTTGAAAATGAACTATCAGACATCGGCCAACACCTATTTTCAGTCTCTTGGCCAATGAAATGCATCAGAATACATGTGGGAGTGTCGCAATGCATCATGGGACTTTTCCAAAACTGAAATCATGGCGGAAGACGACTATAGCGGAGGGAGCTCAGATATAACAGCTATAAGCTCTCAAATACTTTTTGAATTTCATTTCTATCTGCTACAGAGGCTGAAAAATCTATTATTTAGTAGGAAGAGTTGACACTGAATTTACAGAAAAACTTCAGGTTTTAGGGGCTGATTTTAAAATCGCCCAGAGGTTTTACAGGCATTTTTTCCAGTCGTTTTAGGCCTAAATGGGTTAAATAAAATGTTTGACCACTGATGGAAACATTTGGGATAATTGGGATACAGTACACAACTCAACAAAAATATATGAATTTACAAATAAACTAAAAAATGAATATAAAATATATACATCTAATCCTTTTTTTTAGACTTTTTATGAATGCAGACGTTACAGATTATATCTTGCTGGTTATTGTCTACTGTTATTGAACCTCCGTGGTCTGAGTGTGAGTCCTCACCTTGTGGTGGCACCAGCAGTTTGCTCGTCATGGCGCACCATCCAATCGGGGTCAGCGCTCCTGAAACCAGGCTGCACCAGAAATCGTAGCTGCTGTCGTGTTCAAAGCCTTCATATCTCAACAGGGCGTTGTATCCTGGAGACAAGGGGGGGGGTTGGAAGGAAAGCAAGCATTGATTGCAATAAAAACCTTTTAATCCTTTGCATGTCTTTTTGTGTCTTTTTTTGTCTTTTGTGTCTTTTTTTTTATCATTTTGTGTCTTTTTTGGTCATTTTGTGTCTTTTTTAGTCATTTTGTGTCTTTTTTTAGTCATTTTGTGTCTTTTTTTGGTCATTTTGTGTCTTTTTTGGTCATTTTGTGTCTTTTTTAGTCCTTTAGTCCAACATAAAATGCGATTTTTAAAGTAAAAAAAGATTTTTTTACTTTTCAAAACACTAAGTGTGTGTTTGCTAGTTTTAATTAGTTTTTATTTTTTGGAAAATGCTGAGTTTTAGTTTAGTTTTTATTAGGTTTAGTTTTTTTGTAATGGGGTATTTGTTGGGTGCGAGATTCAAAAAAGTCATAATAAATGTTGCCTTTATTTCCTTTGTCTGATCCATCTCAGCCCCAATAAGTTTATTAAGTCATAAAACCAGATAGATGAAATAGACTTTATATCAAAAGGTTAACGTATGGAAAAAAGTTTACAAAGATGAAAACGAAGGACATTTTCACTATAATTTTAATTAGTAATATGATATAATATAATAATAATAATAATTATTATTATTATTATTATTATAATATAATAATTTAATTGTAAACACAAAATACAGTTTAAGTTTTTTTAAAACCTCTCATTTTTAGTTTTATTTCAGTTAACGGAAATGTTTTTTCTATTCTAGTTTTCGTTATTTCCTTTGATACACACCTGCGACCTGGATGACCGAGGCGATCCAGTAGACTTTACTGGGCAGGACTGCGTTTGTGTTCAGGACCTCCACTCTCATCCCCTCAGTGACGTCCTCCCACTGGGCACACAGCGGGGCCTGCAGGAAATCATCAGCTTCAGTTTATCTTATCTTTGAGTGAAAATTTTGTGTGTCATTAAGCTTTGCAGATGGGACTCACATGTCTGAAGCAGGACACGGAGGCAGCCGGAGATGTTCCTTTATCCAAGTAGAGGCCCCAAGCAAAACCTGCAGCCAACACAACACAGTGGAGAGGAGAGAGCAACCACACAGCTGAAGTAAGACGCAGTGACAGATTTGCATATTTGTGGACACATACTATATGAAGCTTCTGATATTCACCAAAAAACAAAGCACAAAGAGTAAAGCTGGTTTGCAGGATGTGTGTGTGTATGTGTGTGTGTGTGTGTGTGTTTAGAGCCCTCACCATTGACGGCTGCTGGGGGTGGAGGAGCTTTGTTCATCTTGTTCAGCACTGTGGCTTTTTTTGAGGGAGGCCTTCCCTAAAGAGAGAGAGAGAGGCACAAAGACAGACTGAGTAAAGGTCTCACTGTCCTCACAACAGCTGCAGAAAAAGGCAACTAAAGATTATTTCATTATCAGTAATTCTGCCAATGGTTTTCTCTCTCAGTCACTTCACCATTTGGTCTTTGTCAGAAAAAAACAGGGGGAAAAAAGCATATAAAATAAAATAAAAAAATCTGAATTAGATAGATAGATAGATAGATAGATAGATAGATAGATAGATAGATAGATAGATAGATAGATAGATAGATAGATAGATAGATAGATAGATAGATAGATAGATAAGATTAGATAGACTTTATTTATCCCAAGCTGGGAAATTACAGTGTAGCAGCAGCATTACACACAGAGACAATAACAACACAATTAAATATAAAGAACAACCTAGGCATATTCAAGCAAAACAAAAAAATGCAATAAAATAAAAATGTCTAAATAAGGAGTATTGATTGCAGTGCATATTAAAATACAATAAATATACAGTATAAAAATATAGGTGCCATGAAACAAATAAGGTGCAGTGAACAGTGTGCATAAAAAACACAAAGTGCATAGCGACTGTATGTAATGACCAGACTTTTAGCTGTTATTGTACAGTGTGATGGAATGTGGCCATCGTCACAACGTAAAAACGAAGCAGCATGGAGCCCTGCTGTCAGCTTTTCTCTAAAGTTTTGGCTTTTCCACAAGTTTCCATGTCCAATTTAATGCAACAACCCTTTTTCAGCAGAGGTAAAAAAAAAAAAAAAACACCTTGACCAAGTGTAGTAACATGACTTTACTTTTTTTTGCAGATATTTTTCAAATTTTGCAGTGTGCATTCAGCATTTTTTGTTAATTGTTTTTTGGTATTTCTTTGTGATATTTTATCTGTTTTTTGTGTGTGTTTGTCTTTTTTGTGTGTTTTTTGTTGTGTGTTGTGTCTGTGTTTTTTGTATTTTTTTTTATGTTTCAGATGTGTTTTTTGTGTGTTTTTATGTGTGTTTATTGTAATTTTGTGTTTTTTGTAATTATTTTTGTTTTTTGTATTTTTTGTGTTTTTATGTTTTTTTGTTTAAAAAAATTTTTTTGTGTGATTTATGTGTGATTTATGTGTGTTTTTTGTGTTGAAAATGTTTTTTCCAAAATGAAAAAAAAAATAAAAAAATCAGGTCATATGTGTGAGGTTGTGCTGAAAACAATGATTTCAAAACCGACAAAATAGCCCCAAACTCCAAAGGGTTAAATTGCACGAGATGAAACGTATTGCCCTCCTCTGTTTACACACTGACCATACTTACCACCTGACCCACTTTAATGACACCAGCGGTGGGGTCACCTGACACACCTCCGTGTCTGATCCGGATCGGGACAGCGGTGGTCTTGAGGTGCCGGGCCCGGCGGAGGGGCGCGTGCTCCGGGCTGTCCTGGTAGTCGTGCGGCTCGAAGTGCTTCTGGCAGACGAACATCTTGCTCAGCATGTGGCGCGGAGTGTTTACATCCACGTTGAGGGCGAGCAGCCACTCCCTCAGCCTCTCCGGGTCTCCGAGAGGAAAGCGGTGGAAGGAGATCTTCGGACGTTTTATGTGCCAACATTTCTCAACGCAGCACCTGTACACCATCGGAGCGGTTCGGTATGAAAACGTCACCGCTGAATGAGCGCGTGAAGCGGCTCGGACACCTCCGCAGACAGCGGCTCTATCCTAAAGTCTAGGATCCTTTCCTTGGTAGGATCCTTCCTTCAGAGTCTGGTCCTCCAGAGACGAGGCCAGAATCCTTCCTTTCACTGTAATAACGCATAAATGGAGCAGTCTTCAGTGTGCAGGTGTGCGTCATTGCGTAATTGGACGTCCTGCTTAAATTCAGCGATGCAATTTATAAACCATTTCATGACGTGGATGTGGCTTTGGCATCAGCACTCTGCCACATATTAGTGGAAATGGAAGAAGATGCTTTAAAAAGGCTGAATCTCCATGATTTAGCAAAAAAAAAAAAAAAAAAAAAGCTATAGTTTCACAAAAGCAACAGCGCATATCTCACCATGGAAATGTGTTCTGTGATTTTTTAAAATTTTATTTTACAGTACAGTACAATAACAGTTATTTATAAATAACAATAATAGATAATAGCGGTTTGTCCATCCTGTTTACGCAAAATAAACAAATCTATAATTTTCTGAATGGCATAGCTATATATACTTTGCACATAGTACATCATAATCTGATGCATATATATGAATTAACAATTAATAACTTTGGCGACTGTGACGGCATCAATTAACCGGCAATGTATCAAGATGATATTTATCATCTTTGAGCTAAATATTCTGGCATTTGTTTATGCAAATGTTTTTGCTTGACTATGAACACAAGTTTTGTAAGTGATGTGATAACAAATATATATATTTAAATGCATATTGCACCGCCGGCGTCGTTGTTTCTACGCTCATCATTTTTAAATCTCCCGGTAGACCGTTGTGCGCAAGGCATTATGGGTACGCGAGGCGCACGGAGGATACACACACGCATCCTTGGAATTTGGGCAAAAGCAGGACTCTGTCCTCTGGAGGATCCTGGACGTTGGGACAGTCCTTCGACAGATGTCGATGACGTAGAATCCTTCAAATTCAGCCGTTTGAGGATCCTTCCTTGACTTTGGGATACAGCTACTGATTTCAAGTCCAGCACGGTGCCATGGTCCTCTTCTTCTTCTTATTCTACTTCTTCTTTTCCTCCAGAAGCGACTGGTTGACAGCTTTTTGAGAAATACTGCCACCATTTGTTCACATTGAAACATTTTGGAAATATAGCTTATAGACATCAAAATATAAATACATTTACATTTGGCAACAATAAGAAGTGCACCTGCTGTATGCGATGGGGCACGTCATCATGTTTTATCAGGCGGTAACCTCCTGGTCTGAGCAGGGAGGCAAACCAGGAAGTGCCTTAAGCTGCATTCTACAAAAAATTCCAGCAGGGGGCGCTAAGTTTGGCTGCAAAAACATTTCTGTCCATTAATTTCAATACCTCAGAAAATTTATTTCAGGACAACACTATGGTCTCAATCACTAGTAAAAAATCTTCTTCGAGACAATTTGATGTCAATAGTGTAAATAATGGCCCCATTTAGAAAAAAAAATAGAAGATAAAGAATCGTATGATTTGGGGCGTGGCTACCTTTGATTGCCAGGTCACTAACAGGGTGAGCCGTCATCAGGAGAGAAGCAGAACAATGCGTATCCACGGCAACGTGTCAATAAAGTTATATAAGTTATATAGATATAAAAAGGACGTTTACTGATTTTGCCCCTTTCGGGGCGGCTGTGATCAGTTGGTAGAGCGGGTTGCCCACCGATCGGAGGGTTGGTGGTTCGATCCCTGACTACGGCAGCCTACATGTCGAAGTATCCTTGAGCAAGATACTGAACCCCAAATTGCTTCCGCTGCTGCGTTCATCGGTGTGAGAATGAATTCCCAATGGTGGCAGGTGGCACCGTTTAGGGTAGCCTCTGCCACCAGTATGAATGTGAGTGTGAACAGGTGAATGAGTCAGTCTGTAGTGTAAAGTTTTCCTTTTTCTATTAAAGTACTCTGGGCAGTATCTTCGGGTGTTGGAAAAAACAAGCAACTTAAAATATCTTATTTTTGGCTTGAAGAAATTCTGACTTTTTTTGGCCTTTTTTTTCCTGACATTTCAGTTGATTCATTGAGAATAAATGCAAAAATAAATGTGAATTGTGGCCTATAGGGAACATGTGATTCTGTGTGTGTGATTTCTCCAACCATAATGCTACTGTCTGACACATGACGCAGGCCATGCATTATGCAGTATGGACATTTTAGGTAAAATAATTAATTAATAAATAAAATGGTGACCAAAAGTGCCAAACTCCAATTAACTACAACTGCTGCACCGGTGCCCCCTAGTGGCCGACCAGTGCAAGTCACTCTACTGTTAGTTTCAGGCCGGGGCCCCTCTTCAGCTAAATGTTTTTTTAAAATCCTTTGAAAATACTACAGCAAATGTTTAAAAAAAAAAAAGAAATAAAGACAAAGAAAAAAGCCAGAACTTTTAAATACTTCCTTTCTTCAATTATTTCAATAATAAAAATATTTGTTGTTATATTTGATCATCCATTCAATAACATTTCTGTTTTTTTATTATAATCATTATTTGTCAGTTAAGTAAAAACAACATTCATGCTATTTTAGCAATTATTTTGGTATATTATATAGTAATATTTAATAATCATCATCACCAATAATTTGAGGTTTTTAAAATATATTATTATTATTTCTGCATTTCCCCCCTCATTTTCATTACAATATGCTGAGGCCCCCTTGGCGGCCCCCACTTTAAAAATCAGTGTTTTTTTAACTTAAAAAAAATAACAACAGAGACCTCTAACAAGCCATGCCTTATCTTTCAAGGTCTGTCTGTTTTGTTTGGTAGGTTTAGCTGAATCTTATTTTCCAGATAGTGATTGACTTTTGTTTCTTATTTTGGCCTTGGAGACCCTGAAGATTTAGCTGCTTCCTTTTTCTGTGCTACTTAGTCGGTTTATCTCTGTTTATTCCTTTTGACTGTAAAAAAATATTATAATTGTTCAACTTAAGAGTCCTTGCAGCCATTTTTCTGCATAGTTTTATGTTTACCAAACAAAAAAAGTGCATTTCCACTCTGGGATTCAGATCTGCTCCAAAATTTAAAAGGCTCCTCATTGGCCCGTACTACAACCTTCACCAAGTTTCATAATAATGCTGTGAGTAGCTGCAAACAAGTACAAATGTTTGCCTTTTTGGAGCATTTGGGGTGAAAAAAGAAAGATCTCCTTGAAAACAAATTAACTTTTTTTCCCCTTTTTTTTGTTTTTTCTTCTCTTTCTTTTCCTCAATGAAACAATTCATTGAATAAGCAAACAATTAAACATGAATATCTTATTTACTTATTTATTCTTTTGGCACTGCCTCTTGTAAAAAATGCATAAATGTGGCAGGATGAATTGAATATGTGATGAAGCTGTTAATATTTGTAATTTCATAACCTGCAATAAAGTAATAAAAAAAATAAAAATAAAACAAATGAACCGAAAGGTTTTTGTCACCTGCAGTCGTGCCAGTATGGAGGTCTTCTTGGAGTTTGATGAATAGGAACGTGAACAGGAAATACTGCAGAAACGCTTGGTCTTTGAAAAGAAGGAGCCAGCAGGTCCGCTGGTGCCACACATCTCACACACCACTGTAACAATAAATAAATAAATAAATAAATCATCAGATCTTATTAACAGCCCATTGAGCATTTACAAATGGTTATTTCATTGCTTCAGGCTTTGTGGAGCAGTCAACTCATGTTTACTGATATAGCCCATTTCATACACAGAACGTTCACATAATCATAAAAATAACATATTAAAATATCCAAAATGTCATGTCATAAGAGGTCAAATTGATTAAAATAGTTAAAATAATTTTAATTTAAAAAATGACAAAAAGACATGGGAATTCACAGGGAACACATTACACAGAAATGACAAAAGCAAAATAAATAACTAGAAAATTTCCACTGGGGAAATTCTGAAAGGGCCACGGGGGCTACTGCCGGTGTGTGTACACTATGATGAGATTCTTCAGAGATTTCAAACTATGCCCTTTAAACTATGCCCTTTAACCTCAAAATATGTGTGTGTGTGTGTGTGTGTGTGTGTGTGTGGGTGTAATTAATTTACCTGTGTTTGTGTGTGTGTGTGTGTGTGTGTGTGTGTGTGTGTGTAATTAAAATCACATAGTTACCTGTGTGTGCGTGTATGAAGCATGTGTATGCATGTGTGAGGAGTGTGCGCACTTTAGTGCATGTGTGTGTGTGTGTGTATCTGTAACTGTAATCACATCAAAGATCAAAGGCAATCAGATCAAAGCAATAAACAGAATTAACTGCAGCTGTTAATGTTCCGAAAGAGTGACAGCAGAGGTGGACAGACTGGAATTTCTGGCCTCGAACAGAAAGCATTTTTGGCAAAACCATAATACCTATCATTGATCCGACTTCACTTTGAGCGTCCTGAGTTCTTCCTGAACGTCTACATATGATTTTTTTTAAAGAAAAATAAAAAAATAGCTTTGTTAGAGCGATCTAAAAAAACTGTTCCATCTTCCTTTTTTCCCGAAATCTTCCTGCGTTTTTAATATGGGAGCCAATGAGGCTGTTGGTGGTGTTGGTGGTGCATCTTTGCATCGTACGCCCAAACTATAACTCTGACAGCTTTACCAGAGGATTGTGAGGGAGAAGACAAATTTTCCTACATTTCTACGTATAAATTATTTCTGTAGAGTGGAATTTGCGGCCTGGAGCGCAGTTTTCAAATGTATTTTTTGACAATTTTTTCTCTCCCTCTACGCTCTGGCAATGATGTCACACACTGTGACACAAACATTCCGTGCAATACACACCCATTATAATCTCAGAATTTCTCCAAAAATGATCATGGTCATTGAACAGGGATTGGTAAAAAACTATATGACCTATCGAAACGTGGATTAATATACCAATACACAAGACTTGTGTCTACTGTTTAAAGTTTAAATGGAGACTCTAGGTGAAATTATGCTGGAGAAGTAGACGTTTAAAAATCTCCAATTATTGTTCTTTTTCGCTCATTTTTTGTCGGCCGTCCCATTCATTTCAATGCAAAATTTTGGGCAGTTTTTCACGACTTATGTCGCGAAAAATTCATATTCTATAGAGAAAAGTAATAGCACACCAATCCCGATCAAACCGCACGTTTTGATATATAATTTGTCCTGCAACTCTTCAAGTTGTAGGACTAGTAGCGGGACAAAATTGCGTCCGGAAGAGGAAGAAGAAAAAATCCACAGTATAACAGCTGTGGTATGTACAGCAATTGCTGTATGGGACCAGTGCTCCGTGCGATTGCCCCGAGGCCCTAATTACAAAACAAATGAATAAAAGCAAAAGGACTTTCATTACTCCTTATAACTTATTGTTAAAATGAAAAAAAAAGAAAATTGTTGAAAATCTGAAAATTTTGTTCACAATTTGCACCTCACCTGATCGTTCTGACGCTGACTTTATTACTACTCGTGTCAGATATTCTTCATCACCTCCTCCATCAGCATTTTCAAGCTCAATGGGTGCCATTGCATTGCATTCTGCCTGTAAAGAGCACAGTGGTAAATAGAAAGAGTGAATGTGACTTTAGTTCCATATAAACAACAAAGTTTAAAAAGTTCAAGTTTCTCTCTTTCTCTCTGCTGGGTGATTCTCATGAACATGGTGCAGCTCAATGCAAAAATCCAAGAGCATTGAATACATATTTTCTTTGACCCTTTATAACATATACAATCTAAAGTCACTGTTTATTATGAATTTATAATCTATTTTTAAAAATTTAAGGTATTTTCTGACATTTTTAGAGACACTGTGAGCTAAATTCATTACCGTAACACATTTTTTAAATAAAAAGAACAAAAAAAATGTCTCTTTTTTTTTTCTTTGGCAAGCACTTTGGCAAGGGTAGCTGGTATCACCAAAATGTATTTTATTAAAATATACACATATTTTAATTCAAACAATTCTATCATTACCGTAACATTTTTTCTCATAAATTTTCATTCAGATTTTGTTCTTTACACATTGTTAAAAACCATTATGTTTGATTATATTCTGTTAAATTATACATTTTTAAACAAATGTATATTTATTTTTATGAAGTTTATTAAATATTTAAGTGTGGGGAAACCATGACATTTTTATCTGGATGCATTACAGTAATGAACTTGTGAATCAAAACTATGTTAAATATTATTTTAACACAAAACAATGAATTGTGCCTCATTATGGCTATATTGTTCATTCATATAAAAGTGAAATATATTTAGTTTAATAAAGTATGTCCTTATAATCTTCACAGACATAACAAATCATGGCTGGCTTCATGAGAATCACCCTGCTTTCCTTTCCTGAGCCCAGATAATAACCACTCACACTTACAGTCCGCTCTCTTGGCTCAGCTGTGATGCCCCTTCGTTGGATAGCAGGCAGGCAGCTACTGCAGCCCGCGCCGCTACAGGAGGAGCAGTGAGGACGGACGAACACCGTCGGAGCAGCTCCCAGCTTCAGCTTCAGGGCCCCAGAAGGTGATCTGGGATCAAAGTACTCCCAACCAAAATGCTCGCTGCAGAGGTGAGAGTTGGGCGTGGCCACCCACTGGCTGCGTGTGCGCTGGACCTGCTTCTCCCATTTGCGAAACTCGTCAGCGTCCTTGGGGAATTTAAACAGCGTCACACCATCTTCTGCAGTTTTGCCACATCCGTAAGCCACACAGTGGTAAGGCATCCTGAGTTCTTCTCACAAGGGGACCGTCAAAACCTCAGAGGATCTACAGCCAACACATCCTTTCTACTTTCTACAAACAAGAGATGAGAAACCAGTTAGCCAGTTCTTGGTCTTTAATTCTGCAATACAGTTTAGTGATACAGTCACTTCTGACTTAAATGAATAATGCTATTGGAAATAATAGTTTCTCTACATCAGGGATGGGCAACTGGAGGCCCGGGGGCCGCATACAGCCCGCACTCTCACTCGAAGTGGCCCTCAGTACAACTCAAGATTATTATAGTTCACCAAAAACTAACAAAATAACGAAAACTAGAATTGAAAAAACATTTTCGTTAACTGAGTTTGTTTTTTTTTTAAAACGATAACTAACTGAAACGGTATTGTGTGGTTACAAAACTAACTAAAATTATAGTGAAAATGTCCTTCGTTTTTGTCTTTGTCAACTTTTTTCATACGTAAACCTTTTTCGTTGATATAAAATCTATTTCATCTATCTGGTTTTATGACTTAATAAACTTATTGGGGCTGAGATGGATCAGACAAAGGAAATAAAGGAAACATCTATTGTGACTTTTTTTAAGCTTGCACCCAACAAATACCCCATTACAAAAAAACTAAAACTAATAAAAACTAAACTAAAACTTAACATTTTCCAAAGAATAAAAACTGAGTAAAACGAGCAAACTCACTCTAAAAACTCATTAAAACGAACTGAATTTGAAAACAAAAAATCACAAAAAACCTAAACTAAACTAAAACTAATGAAAAATCCAAAACTATTATAACCTTGGTGCAACTACATGCATTTGAGCATGAAATCCTAAAAGTGCAGTGTAAAAATGCACAAAATTACTTCTTGCATTAATGTTGGTCTGCTGTTCTTGCACTGAAAAAAAAAAGAAATCCCAGTAAGTGGTTATTTTTTATTTGCTTCAAACCTTTTGTATTCCTATTTATACTGTTATACATGCATTTGAGCATGAAATATGTTAAGTTACTGCACTGTAAACATATTTAAAATTGCAGTTTCATCACATCTGGTTAAGTGCACGCTCCTATATGTGGCCCTGTGGTAGTGAACATGAAAAATTGTGGCCCCCTGCAGCATTTAAGTTGCCCATCCCTGCTCTACATTTTTCAACCATAAACATTGTCTGACATAAGCAGAGGTGGATAAAGTATTGAGATCCCTGAAATTATTAATACCACACTGTGCAATTACTCCACTACAAGTAAAAGTCCTGCATTCAAAACTGACTTTAGTAAAAGTACAAAAGTAACAGCAAGGAAGTGTATTTAAACCATCAAAAGTACTCTTTTTGCAGAATGGCACCACTCAGATGGTTTTCCAAACATGTTATTGGATTATTATTATTATTATTGATGCATTTATGTAAGCAGCGTTTTAATTTTGTCATAGTAGGACTCATTTTAACTTAATACACTGTTATGAGTAAATGTACTTAGTTACATTCCACCACTGGAAATAAGCAATAAGAAAATATATTGCAGTTATTTATGTCGAATGAACTGGTTGAGAATCATATTTGATTGAAATATGTATATATTAACCTCTGAAACACAGTCTAATTAACTAAACATGTAACAATAGACAATGAAACGTTATTTTCTAAGCAAAACAAACTTCGAAAACACTTGAACTTAGAAGTTAAATAAGTGCACAATAACATTATTAACAAGTCTATGATGCAAAATGGCGAATATTTTCAAATTAATGTTGCTTTTGAACTAACTGTTTCAAACAAATCGTTTTATGAACAAGCTATTCAAAACGTAAACAAAAGTGTTAGTAACTCACATGCTGCTCTGCATGGAGGCTAAATGCTAATAGTGCTAATAGCACGTTTGCTCAGTTATAAAGCAGCATTTCACTTTGTAATGCTGTAATGTCTGTCTACTTACATACAGGCTTATGATATCTGGAGCCTCGTGGAAGTTTTTCATAAAAAAACTGTAAAACTATGCAGCTATTAGTTGTTGAGCTCTATCCTCGGAGCCCCCAGCTCTGTACTGTGGTCGCCTATCTTTGACGTCATAGGTAAGTACTAAGGCATTATGGGAATTGAGGTCTTGGCTAAAAAAACTTTTAACCTTTTAACCCTCTGGAGTCTCCAAAAGCACCAAAACATGACTTCTTCATGTCATCCAGACTAGCTCAAATATATTTAGTAGAAAATGATAGAACTGGATGTAATCATCTTATATTTTTATATTTGCAACCTTCTCAATCACATTTTATGTTGGACTAAAAATGACTAAAAAAAAAGACACAAAAAGACACAAAATTACTCAAAAAAAAGACACAAAAAATGACCAAAAAAGACACAAAATGAAAAGGCAAAATGACCAAGAAAAACACAAAAGAAGACACAAAATGAACAAAAAAAAAAACACGACATGACCAAAAAAAAACACAAAATGACAAAAAAAGACACAGGACTAAAAAAGACAAAAAAATGACCAAAAAAGACACAAAATGACTAAAAAATACACAAAAGAAGACACAAAATGACTAAAAAGACACAAAATGATCAAAATTGTTACACTAAACAAACAAGACACAAATAAATAAAACGTAAGTGATCCCTTAGTTTTGCATAATTTAGTAATAAACATATGATATGATATTATTCTAAGTCACAGTAATGCACAAACTGCATCTGTAATAATCAGTTTATTTAACCCTCTGGAGTCTCCAAAAGCTCCAAATAATCCAGACTTGTTGACTCCATCCAGACTAGAAAACAAAGCAGCGTGGAGCCCTACTGTAAATTTACCTCTAAAGTTCTGGCTGTAAACTCCATGAGGCC
Source organism: Centropristis striata (assembly GCF_030273125.1). Taxonomy (NCBI): domain Eukaryota; kingdom Metazoa; phylum Chordata; class Actinopteri; order Perciformes; family Serranidae; genus Centropristis; species Centropristis striata. The sequence goes on from NC_081537.1 coordinate 6,026,510, forward strand.
AGTTTCAGTTTGATGATGATATACCAAGTAAAACTGGAGACAAGCTCAAATATATTTAGTTTAAAATGATAGAACTGGATGGAACCCTCTTATATGTTAGATTTGACACCTTTGTTCACATTTGCAACATTTAAAATTCTTTATTGAGTATGATAGTGTTTTGAAAGTAAAAAAAAAGATTCAAAATCACATTTTATGTTGGACTAAAGGACTAAAAGAGACACAAAAAAGACACAAAATGACCAAAATTGTTAGGCTAAACACACAAGACACAAATAAAATAGAGTCCCACTAGAATAAAAACCAGAGTTGATGACAGGATCACACACAATCACAAGATCACATTTATGTTGGTTTTTCTTTGTTTCTTTTTGGTTCAAAATGTTTTAATCCAGTAAGTCAGAATAAAAAATCTATTATTATCAGGTCATATAGGTGAGGTTGTGCTGAAAAAAATGACTTTTTTTAGAGCTAATTTGTGAAGGGTTTCACAAACTTTTTCCTATTTGGATTTTAAATTTGGTTCATCAGGGAAAGAATATAAAAACACACCACATAGAAAAGGTGTATTTTAATAGCATAACACATTTAAGCAGAGGCTCTAAACCTTTTTGCAAGCAGTGAAGAAGCTGTGATTATTTTTATATTTATATATATTAACTTTTATGAAGTGTTTAATGTATGTACCCAAATAATTGCACATGTCTTTATTTTTGTTTGAAGCATTCTATTGTATTATATAGTAGTTAATGTTTTCATTCATTTTTGTGTAAGGGATTTAGTGCTAAATTGCACGACAACATTTTACAGATGGCACCATTTGCCAAAGATGTTATAAAGCACCTTGAAAAGATGGGTGCCATTTAAGATGAGATAATACTTATATATATATATATATATATATATATATATATTTATATATTTAACCTGCAGTGGGGAAATTTAGTCATCACAGCAGCTAAAAGTACAGACAAATAGACATATAGATATATAAAAAAGGATAAAGAATAAAAAATAAAACATATACATACATTATATACACCTTATATACATAAAAAAAACTTGCATGGCATCTAGCATTTATTATTAATGTTATATTAAAGTTTATTTGAGAATGTAATAAAAATGTCAATTCAGAAAACAATTATTAGTTATTAGTTATTTGTTGACATAGAGTGTATTTGTTTGTTTTTATTATGACTTTTAATAAAGATCAGACCACATTTTATTTATACATTTTGCATAATTGTCTGTAATCCCAAAAGGTGCTCTTTCTTTTTCTAGGCATTGCGTGTAAAAATGTGTAAAGCAGGTAATGCTGATTACTGGCAGAGAAGCTTTTTGCCCAGCGGCCCCCTGGTGGGTCAATATTGCCATGATCCTGTGACTGGGCATCATACCCACTGTCAGGGTTTACTCCCACTACATCATGGGTCTCAAACTCACGGCCCATGGGCCAATTGCGGCCCTCGTGACGATATTTTGTGGCCCTCACCTTGATATGAAAGTTTAATGTGAGTTTTATATGAATGGCACTTTACCGTGTTGTGTGTGGAAGGTCCCTTTAATTACTTTTTTTGGTAATTTTGTGTCTTTTTTTGTGGTAATTTTGTGTCTTTTTTTGGTAACTTTGTGTCTTTTTTGGTCATTCTGTGTCCTTTTTTGATCATTTTGTTTCTTCTTCAAGTAATTTATTTTTTTTTCTGTCATATTGTGTCTTTTTAAAATAATTTTATTGTCTTTTTTTGGTCATTCTGTCTTTTTTTGGTCATTTTAGTGTCTTTTTTTGTCATATTGTGTCTTTTTTTTTTTTTTTTAAAGTAATTCAGTGCTTTTTCAGTCATTTTGTGTCTTTTTTAAAATAATTTTGTGTCTTTTTTGGTAATTCTGTGTATTTTTTTGGTCATTTTGTGTCTTTTTTTGGTCATTTTGATGCTGCCTTCAGCGGCCCCCAGGTAATTTGAGTTTGAGACCCCTGCACTAGATGGTATGCACTTGCAGCTCTGTTCTCAAGTGTCAGGATTCATCGATGTGGTTATCAAATGATACACAAGTTTGGCGAAGCCTTCACATTGTTGTTGTTTTTCTTGCAGTGGAATTCCTCTTTGGTAAACAGGTCAATGGATTTGAAAACATATTATATATCATATTATAAAATATTAAAACAGCAACATAATACAACAGTATGTGAAATATACATGATATTTTTCTTGGAGAAATTTAAATAGACTTCTGATTGTAATCTGTTAGCAACCAACGTTTTATCTTCACCAAGATGGACTTGGACCTGTGGGGCCTAGTGGCCATGTGCTATAGAAAATGTATAGATTTGAAAAAGCTGCTATTTTTCAAGTGCAACATGTAAAATTAGCGGAGCATTTCTAAGTTGAAAGGATTGATATTCTTACTTTTGTCTCTATCCACTGACTTCTGTCTGCTCTGTTCTTCTGACTGTATTAAAGATGATGGATTTGTTGCAGTAACTGGGGAGAATAACAGTGATAGACGCTCATGTGTTTCCAAACAATAACCACAAGTGTATAATTATACTTTGAATAGGCTAATTGTTAACTGATAAGAATATGCATCTTCAAAAGGCCTGAATCAGGTTTCTACATATTGTGTGTAAGCCCTTTGACCGTCTCTAAAAGCACCATATCATGACTTGTTGCCTCCATCCAGACTAGAAAACAAAGCAGCGTGGAGCCCTACTGTAAATTTACCTCTAAAGTTCTGGCTGTAAACTCCATGAGGCCAGTTTCAGTTTGATGATGATATACCAAGTAAAACTGGAGACAAGCTCAAATATATTTAGTATAAAATGATAGAACTGGATGGAACCCTCTGACACCTTTGTTCACATTTGCAACATTTAAATTTTTTTATTGAGCATGATAGTGTTTTGATTCAAAATCACATTTTATGTTGGACTAAAGGACTAAAAAAGACACAAAATGACCAAAAAAGACACAAAATTCATTTAAAAAAAGACACAAAAGACAAAAAAGACACAAAATGACTAGAAAAAGACACAAAATGACAAAAAAAGGACACAAAATGACCAAGAAAGACACAAAAAGACACAAAATGACATACAATGACACGAAAAGACATGAAAATAATTGAAAAATGGACAAAATAGCCCAAGACTCCATAGAGTTAATCCTCATCAAGAATCTCATTACTTGACAACAAAACAACTGTCCACTGGACAGTGACTGGGAATACTAAGTGCAACACATATCACATTTATGAAACTTTTTTTTTCCAAATTGTTGTACAGATACAGTTTGAAAAATTGAAGCTATGCTGTATTGCAGAAAAACATGTAAGGAAGTATATTTGAGGTGAGTTCCAGTTCCCATACTGTGCTATTTAGTATGCCAAATAAATATTTAGTTGCTGCATTCCAAATTGCATACTTTGCCTTTTTACTTCAGTATGTGCTGCAGCTTCCCTTACAAGACCTGTGCATGCACTATGCATACAATTAGGACATATACTTCATCATAACATTGCACCTTGACCCTTTCATATATACTGTACAATGAGTTGTGGGTCAGAACAGTCAGAAAGCATGCAGGCTTACTGCAAAAAAGGTGTCGGGTGAACTAGGACATCCTAGCATTTTTGACATACTGAACTTGATGTACTATGTAGGTCAGGGATGGGCAACTTAAATGCTGCAGGGGGCCACAATTTTTCATTGATACTACCACAGGGCCACATATAGGACCGTGCACTTAACCAGATAGGATGAAACTGCAATTTTAAATATGTTTACAGTGCAGTAACTTAACATATTTCATGCTCAAATGCATGTAGAACAGTATAAATAGGAATACAAAAGGTTTGAAGCAAATAAAAAATTATTTCTTTTTTTTCAGTGCAAGAACAGCAGACCAACATTAATTGCAAGGAGTAATTTTGTGCATTTTTACCCTGCACTTTTAAGGTTTCATGCTCAAATGCATGTAGTTGTACTGAGGGCCACTTCAAGTGAGGGTGCAGGCCGTATGTGGCCCCCGGGCCTCCAGTTGCCCATCCCTGATATAGGACATGTGCGTTCGAAAACCCATACTACCATTCTACGGAAAAAGTTTTCGTATGCCTCCCTACATTGTATATTGAAGTATGCCAAAAGAACCAGGATGTCCTACTACATGCAGTCACAATTTGTAGTATGCAACCCAGCAAATCTTACCCACAATCCTCTGCACAGCATATACTGCAACGTTCAAGGCCCAATGTTATGATTAGTATGCCCCAATTGTATGCATACAGCATGCAACAGTACATGCTTTTTTTAAGGGAAGCTGGAGTACATAATAAAAGTAAATGCAGCTGACATCTTTTTCTGGCACATTAACTCCGTGGAGTCTTGGGCTATTTTGTCCATTTTTGAATCCTTTTCATGTCTTTTCATTTCTTTGTACATCATTTTTTTGTCCTTTTTTGTCATTTTGTGTCTTCTGTGTTTTTGTTTTGGTCATTCTGTCTTCTCATTTAGTGTCTTTTTTGGTCATTTTGTGTCTTTTTTTGTCATTTTGTGTCTTTTTTGTGTCTTTTTTTATCATCATCAAACTGAAACTGGCCTCATGGAGTTTACAGCCAGAACTTTAGAGGTAAATGTACAGTAGGGCTCCACGCTGCTTTGTTTTCTAGTCTGGATGTGATGAAGAAGTCTGGATTTGGTGCTTTTGGAGACTCCAGAGGGTCAAATAGTTTGGTAGTATAGATGATTTGAACACACCCATATTCTTAAGAAATGTACATGCTTTCAGTTGATTAAAACGAATTAAAAAGGACATATTTAATTGAAGTATTCCACTCAATATGAGCTTACTATTGTTGTTTTGTGGATAAGAAAACATGAATGAATGGCTGTGAAACAGATACATCTATATAGCAGTGTTTACTGTCTGCAACAGCTCTAATGCTGCTGTAGTGCAGGCTTCTGAGAAAATGTTGGCTTCTCAAACTGGTTGTTGCATTCTGGTAGTAAATTTTACAAACTACAGGATCATTTTAAAGTAAAAACTCTAGCAACAAATGCACTTTTACAAGTGGAATATGAACATCAGTATAGGCTGAGAAATGGCATTCTTCTTGTGTGATGGAGGATTTGCAAATGTATGCATGGAATCACCTTTTTTTTTGCTTACGAAGGAAGTAAATCAAAATAGGGCCTGGAATGCCCTGCTTATCCTGCTGCCCCCGCGACCCGGCCCCGGATAAGCAGACGAGAATGGATGGATGATTAGGCTTGAATTTCATCAATGTCAGTTATCGAGGCATCAAGTTCCACCAGGTATTTCCAGTTATGTATGCATAACTGCATGGACGAAATTTTAATTTCAGAGGTGGGGGGGACACAAGTGTCTTTAATAAAACTCAAACTATTTCAGTTCACTGTGTTTTCTAGTAGTTCTTCTAGTTTTCTATTGTTACTTTTAAGTTTACTGTTCCCTTTTTTGGTTTGAACTTTTTGTTCTTACACCTCCTCCAGCCTCTCCTCCTCTACCTCCTCCAGCTTCTCCTCCTGTATCTCCTTCTGCATCTCTACTATCCGTCACCTGACAAAAATATATTGATGCATGACATGAAAAATGTGACAATTTGCGGTGTAGCAATCATCAATTTTGATGATACGGTTAAAAAACTTAATTTCACAATTATCATGAGTATGGATGTATAAAATCACATTTGTAATCTGAGGTTTTATTGTATTTTCCCTTAAATCTTTCATTGTTGGTGTTTTTTAAACAGTTGCTGCCTTTCAACACACATGAAAATAATGAATAAAAATAATCAAAAGTATATCTCTTTGGCATTAAATGTAAGCTTTTTTTTAAAAATCTCTGCATTGTTGAGGTTCTACAGTTATAATAATAATGATACATTTTATTTATCAGCACTTTAAAACTCAAATACACTTTACAAGATTATTGAGAGCTTTGTAAGTTGATGAGGAGGATCTTGAAGTGGATGCTGCTTTATTGGGAGCCAGTGAAGGTGCTGCAGGATGGTTGTAATTTGAGTAACTTACACTTTTATGTCCATATACTGCAACGTTCAAGGCCCAATGTTATGATTAGTATGCCCCAATTGTATGCAAACAGCATGCAACAGTACATACTTTGTAAGGGAAGCTGGAGTACATAATAAAAGTAAAAAAAAACTTTTTGGAATGCAGCTGACATCTATTTCTGGCACAATAAATAGTTTGGTAGTATAGACGATTCAAACACACCCATATTCTTAAGAACCGTACATGCTTTCAGTTGATTAAAACTAATTTAAAAGGAAATATTTAATTGAAGTATTCCAGCTTATAAGCTTACTATTGTTGTTTTGTGGCTAAGAGAACATGAATGAATGGCTGTGAAACGGATACATCTATATATCAGTGTATACTGTCTGCAACAGCTCTAATGCTGCTGTAGTGCAGGCTTCTGAGAAAATGTTGGCTTCTCAAACTGGTTGTTGCATTCTGGTAGTAAATTTTAAAAACTACGGGATCATTTTTAAGTCAAAACTCTAGCAACAAATGCACTTTTACAAGTGGAATATGAACATCAGGATAGGCTGAGAAATGGCATTCTTCTTGTGCGATGGAGGATTTGCAAATGTATGCATGGAATCACCTTTTTTTTGCTTACGAAGGAAGTAAATCAAAATAGGGCCTGGAATGCCCTGCTTCTCCTGCTGCCCTCGCGACCCGGCCCCGGATAAGCAGACGAGAATGGATGGATGATAAGGCTTGAATTTCATCAATGTCAGTTATCGAGGCATCAAGTTCCACCAGGTATTTCCAGTTATGTATGCATAACTGCATGGACGAATATGATATCAGAGGTGGGAGGGACACAAGTATCTTTAATAAAACTCAAACTATTTCAGTTCACTGTGTTTTCTAGTAGCTCTTCTAGTTTTTTATTGTTACTTTTAAGTTTACTGTTCCCTTTTTTGGTTTCAACTTTTTGACCTTACATCTCCTCCAGCTTCTCCTCCTCTACCTCCTTCAGTCTCTCCTCCTGTTTCTCCTTCTGCATCTCTACTATCCGTCACCTGACAAAAATATATTGATGCATGACATGAACAATTTGACAATTTGCGGTGTAACAATAATCAATTTTGATGATACAGTTATAGAGGAAAAAACTTAGCTTCACAATTATCATGATGTATCATGTATTTTTCCCTAAATCTTTCATTGTTGGTGTTTTTTAAACAGTTGCTGCCTTTCAACACATGAAAATAATGAATAAAAATAATCAAAAGTGTATCTCTTTGGCATTAATTGTAAGCTTTTTCAAAAATCTGTGCATTGTTGAGGTCCTGCAGTTATAATAATAATAATACATTTTATTTATCAGTACTTTAAAACTCAAAGACACTTTACAAGATTATTGAGAGCTTTGTAATTGATGAGGAGGATCTTAAAGTGGATGCTGGTGAAGGTGCTGCAGGATGGTTGTAATTTGAGTAACTTACACTTTGACTTCTAAAGAAGTCTCTTATGTCCATATACTGCAACGTTCAAGGCCCAATGTTATGATTAGTATGCCCCAATTGTATGCATACAGCATGCAACAGTACATACTTTGTAAGGGAAGCTGGAGTACATAATAAAAGTAAAACAAAACTTTTTGGTTTGCAGCTGACATCTATTTCTGGCACATTAAATAGTTTGGTAGTATAGACGATTCAAACATACCCACATTCTTAAGAACCGTACATGCTTTCAGTTGATTAAAACTAATTAAAAAGGAAATATTTAATTGAAGTATTCAGCTTTTAAGCTTACTATTGTTGTTTTGTGGATAAGAGAACATGAATGAATGGCTGTGAAACAGTTACATCTATATATCAGTGTATACTGTCTGCAACAGCTCTAATGCTGCTGTAGTGCAGGCTTCTGAGAAAATGCTGGTTTTTCAAACTAGTTGTTGCATTCTGGTAGTAAATTTTAAAAACTATGGGATCATTTTAAAGTCAAAACTCAAGCAACAAATGCACTTTTACAAGTGGAATATGAACATCAGTATAGGCTGAGAAATTGCATTCTTCCTGTGCGATGGAGGATTTGCAAATGTATGCATGGAATCACCTTTTTTTGCTTACGAAGGAAGTAAATCAAAATAGGGCCTGGAATGCCCTGCTTATCCTGCTGCCCCCGCGACCCGGCCCCGGATAAGCAGACGAGAATGGATGGATGATTAGGCTTGAATTTCATCAATGTCAGTTATCGAGGCATCAAGTTCCACCAGGTATTTCCAGTTATGTATGCATAACTGCATGGACGAAATTTTGATTTCAGAGGTGGGGGGGACACAAGTATCTTTAATAAAACTCAAACTCTTTCAGTTCACTGTGTTTTCTAGTCGTTCTTCTAGTTTTCTATTGTTACTTTTAAGTTTACTGTTCCATTTTTGGTTTGAACTTTTTGTTCTTACATCTCCTCCAGCCTCTCCTCCTGTATCTCCTTCTGCATCTCTACTATCTGTCATCTGACAAAATATATTGATGCATGACATGAAAAATGTGACAATTTGCGGTGTAGCAATCATCAATTTTGATGATACAGTTAAAAAACTTAATTTCACAATTATCATGAGTATGGATGTATAAAATCACATTTATAATCCAAGGTTTTATTGTATTTTCCCTAAATCTTTCATTGTTGGTGTTTTTTAAACAGTTGCTGCCTTTCAACACATGAAAATAATGAATAAAAATAATCAAAAGTGTATCTCTTTGGCATTAAATGTAAGCTTTTTAAAAAATATCTGCATTGTTGAGGTCCTGCAGTTATAATAATAATAATACATTTTATTTATCAGCACTTTAAAACTCAAATACACTTTACAAGATTATTGAGAGCTTTGTAATTGATGAGGAGGATCTTAAAGTGGATGCTGGTGAAGGTGCTGCAGGATGGTTGTAATTTGAGTAACACTCAAATTACACTTTGACTTCCAAAGAAGTCTCTTATGTCCATATACTGCAACGTTCAAGGCCCAATGTTATGATTAGTAAGCCCCAATTGTATGCATACAGCATGCAACAGTACATACTTTGTAAGGGAAGCTGGAGTACATAATAAAAGTAAAGCAAAACTTTTTGGAATGCAGCTGACATCTATTTCTGGCACATTAAATAGTTTGGTGGTACAGACGATTCAAACACACCCATATTCTTAAGAACCGTACATGCTTTCAGTTGATTAAAACTAATTAAAAAGGAAATATTTAATTGACGTATTCCAGCTTTTAAGCCTACTATTGTTGTTTTGTGGATAAGAGAACATGAATGAATGGCTGTGAAACAGTTACATCTATATATCAGTGTATACTGTCTGCAACAGCTCTAATGCTGCTGTAGTGCAGGCTTCTGAGAAAATGTTGGCTTTTCAAACTAGTTGTTGCATTCTGGTAGTAAAGTTTAAAAGTTTAAAAACTACGGGATCATTTTAAAGTCAAAACTCTAGGAACAAATGCACTTTTACAAGTGGAATATGAACATCAGGATAGGCTGAGAAATTGCATTCTTCTTGTGTGATGGAGGATTTGCAAATGTATGCATGCAACAGCTCTAATGCTGCTGTAGTGCAGGCTTCTGAGAAAATGTTGGCTTCTCAAACTTGCAAAAATGGCCTTTTAAAAAAGTGCATGGGACATGTCCCCTGTGTCCCCTCAAAAAATTACATCCATGCATAACTGTGTGTTTGTGAATGCTCTGCTGCACTAAGTGCTTATTTTCCTCTTTTGAACAAGGTACAGGCTGCAGAACTGATTATCAACTTGATAATTTGCAGTTCAGATAACTGTTGAACCTAATCCAACTTTATTTTTTTGCAACTTCCTCTCAAAGCAGATGTTCAAGTTGCTGTACGGCTGAATTTCATTTTAATAACTTTTCTTTTATTGTTATTGTTATTGTTTTTTATTATTCTTTTATTGTTATTGTTATTGTTATTTAGGTACACTATGTTATATGTACTATGCTGTACACTAATATTTGATACATGAACTACAAGCAAGGTAATGGTCTCAGAACATTTTTATTTTTAGAAACTTTGGAACTTTACCAACAACAACTGAATTGAAAATAGGAATAAATAAATAAGAAAACACAGATCTTCATCAAATTAAGAATGGCAAAGACTGAAAATAAATAAAATGTCGACATACAAATGCAATAAAAATAAACATAAAAATGAAATTTAAATGTACATTTATATTTGATACATGCCCCGGGCGCCCCCTGCCAATTTGGCGCCCTAGGCAGCCGCCTTGGTGGTGTTAGAAAAATTGCATGAGTAAACCTTCAAAATTGAATTATCTGACACCAACAGGAAAATACCTCACCAATTATTTCTGCGCAGTCTTTGATGGGGAAATGATGAGCTGGAGTCGTCCGAGTTCTCAGTTTAACATAGTTTTATTACAATACGTCAAGAAATGTGAATTACAGAGCTCTGGGATTCACTTTAGGAATCAGTTTAACTGTCCCTGATACACACAGACAGGTTTCAGGTCATGAAGTCTGAAAACCTCGTCTCTCCTCCTGCAAAAAACCCCAGTTTTACACTAACATCGTTTAATTATATCATGAAGGTAGATTTCTTCCAGGAAGTCCCGCCTTCCCCCTCCGCTGATTCGCCAGTCTTCTTTCTTGTGGCCTGCTAACGAACTTGTTATGACGAACATACTGCCTTATTATGTTCTACAGAAATATAACAACTATTTTTCAGAGTTCTACATGTTCCTTTAAAGGTTAAAAAACTATAAGACAGACAATACTATTTTTTGTGATTATAGAATCTTAATTAGTTTAAGCAAATGGAATATATGTAATGAAAGTAATCATAGTTTTCTACATCAATATTAACACACAAACACAATCAATGTATCAAAATCATATTACCTGATTAATATAAATGCATAGAGATAGACACAGTGGCGGTTCTAGACCAATTTTACTGTGGGGGCCAAGGAGGGGCCAGTGTTTAATCAGAGGGGCACATTAGCACATTAAAAAATGGCAAAGATGATATTTAAGCATTCAAAATCTTTGAATGTCTTGAAAAAGACACAAAATGACCAAAAAAGACACAAAATGAGAAGACAGAATAACCCCAAAAAAACCCACAGAAGACATAAAAATGACCAAAAAAGACACAAAATGACCAAAAAAAGACACAAAATAACTAAAACAGACACTAAAAAGACACATAAATGACACCAATGACAAAAAAGACACAAAATGACAAAAAAAAGACACAAAATAACTAAAAAAGACACTAAAAAGACACATAAATGACACCAATGACAAAAAAGACACAAAATGACAAAAAAAAAAGACACAAAATAACTAAAAAAGACACAACAACAGACACAAAATTACCAAAAAAAGACACAAAATGACTTGCAAAGACATGTAAAGACATGAAAATGATTCAAAAATGGACAAAATAGCCCAATAAGACTCCAGAGAGTTAAACTATTATACAATGTTCACATTCTGGGTTCCTTTTGTGTACAATGAGATATTGTTTGAACAAAAAAAAGGTTAGAATTGTTCCATTGTTCATTGTTATAAATTGACCATTTTATTATTAATTTGACACAGGGGCCACAGCAGGGGCCAACGGCTTCTTCACAGGGGCAGTGGCCCCTGTAGGCCCCTGTGTAGAACCGCCACTGGATAGACATTATCAAGGGTTCAGTAAATTACGCATGCATAGTGACCTTGTAATGACTGTTGGGAGAAAAATGTCAAAGAGGAAAAGAGAGGAAGACAGTATCCAGTGGCGGTTCTACACAGGGGCCTACAGGGGCCACTGCCCCTGTGAAGAAGCCTTTGGCCCCTGCTGTGGCCCCTGTGTCAAATTAATAATAAAATGGTCAATTTATAACAATGAACAATGGAACAATTCTAACCTTTTTTTTTGTTCAAACAACATCTCATTGCACACAAAAGGAACCCAGAATGTGAACATTGTATAATAGTTTAACTCTATGGAGTCTTATAGGGCTATTTTGTCCATTTTTTAATCATTTTCATGTCTTTACATGTCTTTGCAAGTCATTTTGTGTCTTTTTTTGGTAATTTTGTGTCTGTTGTTGTGTCTTTTTTAGTTATTTTGTGTCTTTTTTTTGTCATTTTGTGTCTTTTTTGTCATTGGTGTCATTTATGTGTCTTTTTAGTGTCTTTTTTAGTTATTTTGTGTCTTTTTTTTTTGTCATTTTGTGTCTTTTTTGTCATTGGTGTCATTTATGTGTCTTTTTAGTGTCTGTTTTAGTTATTTTGTGTCTTTTTTTGGTCATTTTGTGTCTTTTTTGGTCATTTTGTGTCTTTTTCAAGACATTCAAAGATTTTGAATGCTTAAATATCATCTTTGCCATTTTTTAATGTGCTAATGTGCCCCTCTGATTAAACACTGTAATGACTGTTGGGAGAAAAATGTCAAAGAGGAAAAAGAGAGGAAAACAGTAACATTTCATTTTCAACAAGTATAATATTCAAATTATTCTAACAGTGGCCTGTAGGAATAACCAGCAGCACCACCAGCATCACTTCGCAGGCAAACAAGCCTCTCCTGCCCGACATTATCTCCATCAGACTCCGCTGGAGAGGAGGTCGAAATGACGGATGCAGCCATGGGAGACAGTTTATTTACATCCTAAGAAAGAGGCTGTGTGAGTTTAGAGGGAAGCCGCTGCGTGTGTCTCCCTCTCTACTTTCACCGACCCCCTCCTCCTCCTCCTCCACCTCCTCCTCCTCCTCCTCCGCTGGCACAAATTTATAAAGAACAAAAAATCGTCGGAGGGAGGGAGGGGGGTTGATTCACGCCGAGGCTGAAACCGAGAGGCGAACCCAGGGAAAGAGGAGTGATTCTACACGGGACTTTCCCCCTCTTAGTCCCCCAAAAGGAGGGGGAAAAGTCGCACTATTGGAAACGAGACGGAATGAGCTACTAAGGGCGTGAAAACGTCTGCAATTGTGGATACTTTATATATTTTTATTTCGAAAAAATATGGCCGAGAACGTTCTGGACTCTGGCCCGCCTTCAGCCAAAAGGCCTAAACTCTCCTCTCCGGCACTGTCCGCCTCCGCCAGCGATGGAAATGGCAAGTATTGTTTTATGATATCACTCGTTACGGTGTTATTGGTTCAATTAGGTGTTTTTCGGCCGCTTAGGTTTACTTGAAATGGGGGGGAAGACGCGGGATTACTCTTGTGTTTTTGTCGTAGCTTGCTAACGTTAGCTAGTGGAGGAGAGCTAGCTCTCGCATGCTAACAGCCATTTTAGCCGGAGCTAGCTCTGTTAGCATCGCGGCTAACAGAGCTAGGCTAGCTCACCTCCACTCACGGTCCCATGTCTAATGGCTACTTCAGCCGGGCTCATAATAAGCTCAATGCCAAGCCAACTTATGATAAAGTTGTTAGTATTTTTACAGTTGTAGCAAATTGACAGTCAGCTACAGCTAACCATATTATGTTATTTGAGTTTTAAGGCTTGGATCATATGCTTTATCAACTTGGCTGTAAAGACTCTGCATGTCAGTGTCACAGATAATCTAAAAAGGCAATATATTTCAGTGCAATAAATTGCATCACCCTGTTACAATAATCGCCCAACTCATTTTTTCAAGTTTTGCAGGAAACACAAAAAACTTCACCAAAAGTGTGACATATGACATTTATTGATCATTTCACTCAAAAATGATGTAACAAAGGATGGCTATTGGCATAGTAATAACACTGTGGGTTAATTATGTCACTTAAGAGAAATAAAATGTGACTTAGGCAATTTTTTGAACATGCATTTGTGACTTAAGCAAGCTATGGTAACACTTTATTTTGAAGGTGGCTACATAAGAGTCACACAAGCCTGTCAGACACATGACATGACAAGTATCATGAGCATTAATGTTACTTCAAAGTGTCACATTTTATTTTGAATTAGGCATAATAAATCCACCTAAGTCACACACTTGACATAGGCCATTATCTTAAAGGGGTAAAATCACATCATCTGATCAACTGAGGCAATTTTACCATAGGTGGCCGGCATCATGAGGAGATGATTTAGGCAAAAAAAAAAAGATAATTTTGACAAAAAATGACATGGGCGATTATTTTAACAGTGTGACGTTATATAGAAATGGCTTTCTTGACAATACTGCACTGATCCTCAAAATATATCATGCAATATAACGTAAACGTGTGCAACATCTGGATGATTGAAATGTAAAAGTTGTTCATCCACAGATGCTGAGTGCCACGGTCAACCTTCGCTGAGTGGGCAGTCTAAGATGCAGCTGTTTGTGGTTAAATGAATGATTAAGTGTTGTGTTGTCCCATCAAAACTCGGACCCTTTCCCAACTAACGCCAGCTACCGTTAATAGTGTTGAATTGGTTGCTGATGGTAGTGAGGCTAGCCTTGTGGGAGAAACTAATTTAGGCCCACAGGTCTGACTGATTGTTGAGCTCAAATTGCCATTGTTGGTGTGTGTTTTTTTTTTGTGGATGGCGTGTGACAGCAGCTGGAATAGTGGCCTGAGAGCAAAGCTGTGGAGCATGGACAGCCGCGGCGATATTAAGCAGTTAGCGTTAATCAAGTTAGCAAGCAAATACTGCCCCACTAACACAAAATAATATAGTTCACCACTTAATCATTCATTTAACCACAAACAGCTGCATCGGAGACTGCCCACTCAGCGAAGGTTGACATTTCAATCATCCAAACGTTGCACACATTTACGTTATATTGCATGATATATTTTGAGGATCAGTGCAGTATTGTCAAGAAAGCCATTTCTATATAAGTTATGCAATTTATTGCACTCAAATATATTGTCTTCATAGATTATCTGTGACACTGACATGCCGAGTCTTTACAGTTGAGTTGAGAAAGCATATGATTGATTGGTATATGTTATTGCATAGTATTACTCTTTGCACCTTAAAAAAAAAAGCAGTTTGGATATAATGTTTGCTGATCATTATTTGATCATTTTCAGATTTAGTGTTAGGTTAGGGCTGCAACTGTAGATTTTTGCTATTACAGATCAAAAGTCACATTTTATTAAAATGCAAAAAAAACCAACAATGCATCATTTCTGTCATGCATCTTATTTGATTGCTTCAGTCGTGTGTCGTTGGATACAGACTGACACAATTTGCGTTTCTACCGACTTGGCTCCATTTTGTGGTATTACTTCAATAAAATGGTCCATTCGTCACCTTGTATGTGCAAACCTGTCTTTGCAACATGTTGAATCACTTTACTGGTCAGGGATTCTGTGTGCAAGCAGGCCATGTGGGCGTGTGTGCTTGCATATATGTGCATGTAGCTTTACACACACAAGCTCTTCTGGATCTCACCTGAAGTTTTAGTGCTCAGATGTGTTCTGCTTGACGGCACGTTTCTAATATCTGATGGGAGAAATTTGTAAACATCAGAGCTTTCCTTACCATTAGAAGTCTTACCAAGCGGTTTTTGTCACCAGCTAAGCCGAATCTATGTAAAATTAATGTGCAGAGCACCAAAACTAAATAAATGACTTTTTCCAGACCTGATGGTTGTAGTTAGTCCCCAGTGGACTTAAGCAAGGTTTTTATCATTAAGCTTTTTTGGTTATTGTTTATTATCTGCGGTAGCTTTTTTTGTTTCCAATATCTGATGGGAGAAATTTGTAAATACACCTCTAAACAGCCTTTTATCGGTTTTTAATGTCGACCATGCAATTGCATTTTAACTCAGTCATGCTGAAAAATGAAGGATTATACCAGCTTAACATGGCTGTGGCCCTTTTTGTCTTCCTCTCACCTTTCCCTGCTTTGTCTCCCATTTCATTGACTCCGCACATCTAAACTTTTTGCTTTTCTTCTCCATTTTAGATTTCGGCTCGCTGTTTGACTTGGAGCACGATCTCCCAGACGAGCTCATCAGCTCTAACGATCCAGGCCTGGTCAATGGAGGGGACCTCAGCCAGTTGCACACCACTCTGGGCGGAGGACCTACAGGGCTGGGTCCTGGAGGAGGCAGCGGAGGGCCAGGAGGAATGGGACTCGGACTTGGCGGAGGAGGCCAGGATGCGGTGGCCAAGCACAAACAGCTGTCTGAGCTTTTGCGTTCAGGAGCACCCACCTCGACCCAACAAGGGCACCAAGGAGCCATGGGCAGCCCGGGAGGTCCCAGTGCCATGGGGCAACACTTGGCCAACATGAAGGCATCTCCTGGCCAGGGGGCTCCACAGATGATGGGCCAGGGACAACAGCAGCACCTCTCTCCTCAGCAGCAGGCCAACATGATGCAGCAGCAACAAAACGCTGCTGCCGGGATGATGGGTGGCATGAACAGGGCCATGATGGGAGCGCAGCAGAAAGGCAATAATGGACAGCAGCAGCCAGGCATGATCGGGGGCCAGGTGATGAATGGCTCCCCCAGGATGGGCTTTGGGAATCAGGGGATGGGTGGCAACAGCAACCTGTTGGCTGAGACTCTACAGCAGCAGGGAGCTGCGGGCCAGGCTGGGATGAGAGGCCAGCAACCTGGAGCAATGAACAAGGTAGGGACTGCTTTATTCAGAGAGATGTTTTCTATGGACATTGCATAAACCATCTCGTTCATTAATTCCAAAAAAGATGGAATCTATATGGGATATAAAGGTTTTAATTTGGAAATGTGTATTGGGCTAGTAGATTTGCTTCAGTCACCAGCCAAACAACAAACTCACTATGGTAATCTAGGACTGTTATGATTATTTTCTCAATTATTCATTCAGTTGTTTGGTCTAAAAAAAGGTCAGAAAATTGATTTTTTTTTTTTTTTTAAAAGTCAGTGTTTTCCAAAACAAAAAATGATTAAAAAAAAAAAAGTCAGTATTTTCCAAAACAAAAAATGATTTTTTTTTGGTCTTCACTCAAGTTCAGTTTAATGTCATAAAGAAGCATGGAAATCAGAAAATATTCACATTTTAGAAGCTTTAATCAGAGAATTACAGCTTAAAAAACTAAATAAATCTCAAACCGATACATTGATTATCAAAATAGTTTACAATTAATGTAATAGTAGACAACTCATTGATTAGTCAATTAATCTTTGCAACTGTATAGTAAACTATTATGTCTGGTAAAATTTGATCATTCTCTAGCCATTTGGCTGACGGACAAAAAAGTGAATTTTGCACGCTTCCTGTAGCCGAATCTATGTAAAATCAATGTGCAGAGCACCAAAACTAAATAAATGACTTTTTCCAGACCTGATGGTTGAAGTTGGTCCCCAGTGGACTTTAGCAGGGTTTTTATCTTTAAGCTTTTTTGGTTATTGTTTAGAATCTGCGGTAGCTTTTCCCAATTTTTTTCACATATATAGTCATAATAATGGTCCAAGATGATGAGAAATTATATATTTTTATTTCGTAAGTGTGAAGTTTTCTTGGGGAGGACCCCCAAATGCCCCACCAAATACCTGTACCCAAGTCTTCCACAAATATAGGAAAAACACTGCAAACTCTGTTGTTCTCCTCAGCAGTCATTCATAGATCTCACATTATCTTTCCGTTAATTCTCAAAAAACCATAACCTCCAGCCCAGAACCTTACTCATTAAACAGAAACATGGACTAACTTGGCTTCAATAGTTAGTTTTATTTACATTTTCTTGGATCATAGTTAGCTTTAGTTTTTCCTTAAACTTAAGCTACTTTCTTTGCAGGCTCCATATCCAGAAGTAGATACTTTTCTAGAGAACCACAAAGTGGTACTTGAGGTCCATGTCTGTATCTGTTAACAATCATGGGCGACGCACAGCATGCTTATGCTTGGAGTTGAAGTGGCAGAAAACTGCTCTGCTTGTGTGATTGACAGTCCCACAGGAGTGACAGTAAAAATGTTGCAGAGGCAGACTGCTGCTGCTGCTGCTGCTGAATGAATGAATGTGGTGGAGACACTGATGTTTGATTTAGTCATAGAGTTTAAAAGCAGGGAGAGGGTTAGGTATAGACCCTGCTGAAGGCTATTGAAGGAATAAGGAGACATGGCAAGAGACTGATTACACTAATACATCAGTGATTAAAGGAAAATGTTCACATAACCCCTTCATTATGCAGGAAGAAAAGAGGAACCATTCATGTCAGATTGCAATTACATACGCTGCTGTCTACTCAAACTTCTGTTGATGTTAAGTTGTGATTTACATGGGTTTTTAATTATGCTTTAATGATTTAATTCCACGTTGTTTGATGCTGTAACCTGGTTAACTGATTTAGAAGTACATTTTCTCTTTTTTAGAACTAGTGGGTGACTTAATTCGTCTTTGAGTAGAAAGGATGTGGAAACTTTGGGTTTGATGGAGTTTGGGATATGTGGAAATATCCACAGGTCCTGGTCATTTCATCAAGCATTGTTTATTCAGGGAAAAATGACATTAAGCATTAAGCACTTTCACAGCAAAGCTCTGAATTAACTTTCATACAGGATGGAAGGATATAAAATGTATGATAGCAACCTCAGTAATAAAAAATAAAGTGATGAACAAGTGCAATAAAACAAAACACTAGCGGTCATGTCTGTCAAGAATGATTTACTGCAAAAAAAACGTATCACATGTCTCTTCATCATTCCCTTAATCCCTGTCTCTCCCTTTTTACCTCCTAGATGGGGATGATTGGGAACCCAGGGGGCCCTTTCGGAGGTCCGTATGCAGGGCAGGGGAATCAAGGTCTTGGAGGCGCAGGGCTGGGCCCTCAGCTCCAGAACAAAGGTCCCATGGCCAACAGCCTGGCCCAGTTCAACGTGGACAAGAAGAACCAGCCCATGCAAGGAATGGCTGCCATGGTAGGAACAAATACAAACTCAGTGAAAACATGTATTTGTAGTAATAGTTGGCAGATTTAAGTATCCAATCGAAACTTTTCCCTTATCTCTCATCTCTTCCATCCTACCTTTGTTGTGTCCTGTACAACGACATCTATTGCACGTCTGTCTGTCCTGGGAGATGGATCCCTCCTCTGTCTCTCCCTGAGGGTTCTTCTTCTTTTTCCCCTGTTAAAAGGGTTTTTTGAGGAGTTTTTCCCTGGCCGATGTGAGGGTCTAAGGACATACGGTGTCGTACCATGTACAGTAGGGTTGTCATGATACTAAAATTTTCAACTCGATACTGATACTCAGGAAAATATTCGATACTCGATACCACAAGGATTAAAACAAAGACCCCAA
Organism: Centropristis striata; assembly: GCF_030273125.1. NCBI lineage: Eukaryota > Metazoa > Chordata > Actinopteri > Perciformes > Serranidae > Centropristis > Centropristis striata. The sequence goes on from NC_081537.1 coordinate 6,045,746, forward strand.
AATTTAACAGAAATATTTTTATTAACAAGAAAAATGCAACATGTAAAAATTAACAGAACCACTGGTTGAATATTTATAATAAAAAAACAGTTGTGCAAAAAGAAACTGCAACTATGATAACAAGCTTCAGATACTCAATACTTTTGAAAATTAGTATTCTATCCAGATACAACGTTTTAATATCGATACTTTTTTGAGTATCGATACTTTTGACAACCCTAATGTACAGTCTGTCTGGCCTACATGTCGAAGTATTCTTGAGCAAGATACTGAACCCCAAATTGCTCCCAATGCTGTGTTCATCTGTGTGTGAATGAATTCCCAATGGTGGCAGGTGGGACCGTTTAGGGTAGCCTCTGCCACCAGTATGAATGTGTGTGTGAATGAGTGCAGTCTGTAGTGTAAAGCGCTTTGAGTGGTCGCAAATCAACTAAAAAAGTGCTATATAAGTGCAGGTCCATTTACCACTGCTGTTTCTTTTCACTTGCTTCACTCCCCTCCTATTGTAAATTAAACACCGCCTCCTCTATTCTATTTCTCCTCTTCTCCCCCATCCTACTCCTTTACTGTCTACCTTACCTCTCCCTATGCCCTTTACATTACATGTTGTCTCACCAATCTCACCCCTTCTCACCCCCTTCTGCAGGGCTCCCAGCAGTCTCAAACAGGTGTGGGCGGGCCCTCGGGTGCCCCAGTGGGAGGCGCCCCAGGGATGGTGCCCAACGCTCAGTCAGGTCTGGTGGGTCCCGGCACCCAGGTTTCCGCAGCATCTGCTGCCGCCGGAGCGCCCCCCACGGCCGACCCCGAGAAGCGCAAGCTAATCCAGCAGCAACTGGTGCTCCTGCTCCACGCACACAAGTGCCAGCGGCGGGAGCAGGCCAACGGGGAAGTCCGGCAGTGCAACCTGCCACACTGCCGCACCATGAAGAACGTCCTCAACCACATGACTCACTGCCAGGCTGGCAAGTCCTGTCAGGGTGAGTTGAAAGGACGCTGCTCCTGCTCTCAGTGGGCAGATATGATGAGTCCCTGTGTTTGACAGGAAGGCTTCTTGCATTAACATTCATGTCAACCTGGTCTCACAGAAATCCGTGAAATAGCCACGGATTTGCTTAACTCAAAATCCGTGGAATAGCCACGGAATCACTCAAATTTCCGTCAAACTGACACGGATTTCGCTACAATGCAAGTTAATGACAGTCATAACCCGTGGCTATTGGTTTGTTCCAAATCACGTGACTTTCAAGGTCCCAGCGGTCAGAACAAAAAACATGGCGGACAGTTCTCTCATTTTTAGTGAAAAAAATCAATATTTTGACTTAGTTTCTGCATAAAAATGGATTTTGATGACATTTCTAGCGAGAAATATATGTTTTATTTTCTAAATCTTCACTCAGTGAATGTACATAATCACTTTGTATGTTGGAATAGCCATGGGATATGACTGTCATTAACTTGCATTGTAGCGAAATCCGTGTCAGTTTCACGGAAATTTGAGCAATTCCGTGGCTATTCCACAGATTTCTGTGCGACCAGGTTGTTCATGTTGTAATGGATAACTTAAGTTATTTAATCCTTTTTTAGGGTTGTCACGATACTAAAATGTTCAACTCGATACCGATACTCAGGAAAATATTCGATACTCGATACCATTTTCGATACCACAAGGATAAAAACAAAGACCCCAAAATTTTTTTGAACAAGGTCTTTTTATTTAAGATTTTCACATTATACAAAATACAAACATAATACAAACCGTAACTAATCCCTAGTTGCCACCCCCCACCCTCCCATCCACCAGACCTGTACCGCTAAATCAAAGACATTTAAGTCATTTAATGTACTTGTTGATAGGGTGGGTCACGTAAACAAAAATAATGGAGACAGAAAGAACATATGTGAGACTACAAGTAAGAGGTTAACATGTATTACAGGGTCACATTTTCTGCTTCCATTTGGTCTCCAAAATCCAAGAAAGGCTGCCAGGTTGCATAGAATTTCAAAACAGACCCATGGAGAGAGTATCTTATTTTTTCTAGCTTCAGATGTTGCAAAAGACCCCAAAATTTAACAGAAATATTTTTACTAACAAGAAAAATGCAACATGTTAAAATTAACAGACATATTTTCGTCATTGGTCAAACACAGACGTTAGAGACGGCTGTGTGTGTTGCTGTTTGGTTGCAGGTCGACTTTTCTTTGCTTCATTCTGGGACTTCAAGAGAGAAAATAACACTTTTCAGTCACCAACATTTATGTAAACGTATTAACTCTATGCTTATGTATACTGACACTGTGCCAATTAACGTAAAATGGGCATACTACGTGCCTGACTTATTTATCTACGTTGTTTATAATCATTAACATGACGTCAGCCTTTAATTGCTAGCTGCGGCTAATGGCTAATAATAACACAGACAACATTAATGCGGGCCACCGGCCACGATAACATCAGTAATAAGTAAGTTAGATACTTTTGAAAATGAGTATTGTATTCTTATACAACGTTTTAGTATCGATACTTTTTTGAGTATCAAAACTTTTGACAACCCTTTTTAATCCTTTTTATTTTTAGGGTTGGTACTAAATCTTGAGATTTTGGAAAGTGCTACATTTTAAGCGTGATGTTTTTAGGTTAGGAATATGCTTGAATTTTAATATACTTCTTGTAAAATGCTTGATTTTGAACATAATCTGGTGTTTTATTGACACAGTCACTCATGCAAACTAAAATTAATGTAATATTTGAATTGAACCAAGCAGTGTTTAACAGTCTAAGAGGCTACATGACATTCCCACTTTAATACATGACCCCAGTGACCCACGAAGTGTCAATATAAGTTGATTGCTGTGGGCATAAATACATTCTTAAATTGTATTTTCCACACAATTGCATTTTTATTGATATTGTAGATGGGATAACAGTTTTGAGAGTCAATTTTTGTTTTAGGCACTTTGAAAAGTGCTTTAAAGGTTTAGTGTATGCTCAAATATAAGGTTCAGTGTTGACTTCTGAGATTGAACTGCTGGAGCTCTTCCTAATGAGGGAAGATGGTACTCAATGCAGCATATAGCTCTTAAATCAGCAGGAGGCACAGGATGCATAAGGTCGTGGCCACACAGACAATACTAGTATCTGTATTGTTATTGTTTGTTTTGGGTAATACTAAAAAGATTAAATAACACCAGCATTAGGTTAACTTCGGGAAAGTTTTCCGTGTGTCAGCAGCCAATATTGGCTTTAAAATGAACTATTGGCCAACCCGCCGATATAATAATCCGATTAAATAATGTGGTGCTGCTTACTTGATTAAATGCACAACCTCGGTGCCTATGTCTGCCATATGTTCAGATTTTTTTATTGTTTGCACATCACCTCTCTGTTGCACCTTAAACACATGTTCACTTATTATGTCAATTGTGAAATTGGCCAAATCTGCCCTTGTTGTGGGTATTGTTATGATTATCTCAGGGAGAGCATCATCCAAGTTTTAAGTAGGATCTATATTTTTTTATTTTATTTGAAAGCAGCTGTCAAAAAAAAAGTATGCACTTTTAAGCATCAAGTATTTTTCTTATTTTTCACAAGGAATGAATATTACATAACAAATGTGATAAGAGTATGCTCCATAATACTGTATGCTAATTCCACTACAGAAGAGAGATGAAGATCTCTGCAATTAGTTGTGTGGGAAAAAATATCGGTAATCGGCTAAATAAGTTGCAAAAAATCGGCATATCGGATATCGGCAAAAAATCCAATATCATGCATCCCTACTTTTTAGGTAACAGGCAGGCATCCCCTAATTCATTTAACCCATTGAAGCCTGGAAATCGGATACGTCGTTTTGCAGTATTTGTATAAGCTCTCAAACACTTTTTGAATTTCATTTCTATCTGCTACAGAGGCTGAAAAATCTATTATTTAGTAGAAGCGTTGACACTTGAATTTCCAGGTGAATTTCCAGAAAAACTTCAGGTTTTAGGGGGTTATTTTTAAAATCGCCCAGAGGTTTTACAGGCATTTTAGGCCTCAATGGGTTAAATCTTCCCCCTGTTGCCTGACTTTGTTTCATTCTATCTCTTGCCCCTTTTCCCTCTCTCACAAATCTCCCCGTCTTTCTGCCCTTTTTCCTCCTCAGTTGCTCACTGTGCCTCATCGAGGCAGATCATCTCCCATTGGAAGAACTGCACGCGACACGACTGTCCTGTCTGCCTGCCGTTGAAGAACGCTGGGGACAAGAGGAACCCGCAGTGTGAGTGTCTGTATCCGACCAAACAACGTTATATTTTCCTTTTATTCACACTACACCGTACACCTTTTATAAATATCAATATTATGATTTGCAGCATGACTTTTGACTGAGTTTAACATAAATGTTCACTCAGAGATTTCTTCTGCTTGCATCCTGTAGAGCGGACCAGATTTAGTATTAACACTCTGCTCTTCTCGTGTCCTTACAGCGCTACTTGGTGCGGCCGCTGCAGGTCTGGGCAGCTCTCTTGTGGCGGTACCTGGTGGCCAACCGAGCGCTCCCAACCTCAACCCGCCGGGCCACATTGACCCCAGCTCCATAGAAAGAGCATACGCAGCCCTGGGTCTCACCTACCAGGGCAACCAGATCCAGGCTCCGACTTCCCAGCCCAACATGTCCGGCCAAGGCTTGCAAGGTCAGGCTGGCATGAGGCCTCTGAACCCAATGGGTGAGTTAGGCTGCTTCTTCAGTACTTCTGCTGTGCAGGAAGGTACTTTAGCATGCAGAGCATAGCATTTTTACAAGGCCCAGACAAGAATTTTAAAGTAAGGGAATTATATAGAGCAGGGGTGTCAAACTCAAATTACCTGGGGGCTGCTGGAGGCAGTATCAAAATGACACAAAAAAGACACAAAGTTACTAAAAAAATGACACAAAATTACTAAAAAAAAGACACAAAATTACTAAAAAAAGACACAAAATGACCAAAAAAGGACACAGAATTACCAAAAAAAGACACAAAATTATTTTTTTAAAAAGACACAAAATGACCCAAAAAAGACACAAAATGATTACAAAAAGACACAAAATTACCCCAAAAAAGACTCAAAATGACCCAAAAAAGACACAAAATGACCAAAAAAGAAAGAAAAAACTAAATTACTTAAAAAAGACACAAATTGACCCAAAAAGGACACAGAATTACCAAAAAAATACACAAAATTATTTTTTTAAAAGACACAAAATGACCCAAAAAATACACAAAATTATTACAGACACAAAATGACCAAAAAAAGACACAGAATTACCAAAAAAGACACAAAATTATTTTTTTTAAAAAGACACAAAATTACCCAAAAAAGACACAAAATTACCAGAATAAAGTAATTGAAGGGACCTTCCACACACAACACGGTAAAGTGCAATTCATATAAAACTCACATTAAACTTTCATATCAAGGTGGAGGCCACAAAATATCATCACGAGGGCCACAATTGGCCCGCGGGCCGCGAGTTTGAGACCCATGATGTAGAGATTTCGATGCATCAAGTGGCATTCAGTAGCCATGTATGACCAGAAGGGACTCTGAAAAGTGCTCGCTAAAAGTATCTATAAAGAGCTCCAGGTTAAAAAAAAGAAAACAATAGATGCAGTCTTAAGAATATGCCCAAGATCAAGGTATATAACTTTGTTATTATCAGTATGAGAACATGTGGCAGAGTTATAATGTCCTGTCTTTATTTTTTATCGGTAGGTGCGAATCCTATGGGAGTCAATGGCGGCGTGGGATCTTCCCCTCAGAGCCAACAAGCCAGCCTGCTGCAGGACACCATGATGCACCTCAACGTGAACAGCCATGGGTAAGGCCCATATCTTGGTCCTGGCTAAATTAGATCACAGCACACACATTTTTAGGAAGTTAATCATTAAAAAGACGCCCTCCTATCTATCCTAGTCTGCTGAACGATGCCGGTGGGGTCGGCTCCATGCCCACAGCAGGCCCGCCCTCTTCCTCAGGCATGAGGAAAAGCTGGCACGAGGACATCACGCAGGACCTACGAAACCACTTGGTACACAAACTGTAAGTATTAAAGACAAACTCTGCACTATTTCTTTTCACAGCCATACAATTTTGTTGAGTTTTTTTCAGTTTATATAATCAACAGATCTGTAAAACTGAGTTTCTGCATAAAGAAACTTGGGTAACGCTTTATAATAAGGTCCTTAATAACCATTAATTAACAAGTAATAAGGCATTGTTCTCGCTTTAGATCCGGTAGTTGCAAAAAGCATAGTTAACTTATAGTTAACTTATAATAGATGAGCAATAAAGTATATTATAATATCAATAAGCAAACAAAATAAGATTAATAAAGGCATGGCAAAGACATAATGGGTGGGTCATGGGTGTTTGTAATGCCATTATTAACACTTATATAAGCTTATAAACACACAATAATGTTAATAAGCATCTTGTAAGGACTTACAAGGGCCTTATTACTTGTTAATTAATGGTTATTACAAGGACCTTAATATAAAGCGTTCCCGAAACTTGCAAAAGTACCAGATTAAGTGTTTTTTTTGTTGTTTTTTTTTACCAGAGATGTGCTCATAACTTTCTTGGAACACAGTGTTCTTCTGCACAGCATAGCTCTGATTCATTTGAACTCCTACATGTTCTGTTTAGGCAATATTGTGACCGAGAAAAATCACCGAAAAATCACCCTCTTTCCTGTTTTTTTTTTTCTGTTTGTTCTCCTACCCACAGTGTTCAGGCCATCTTTCCGACTCCAGACCCTGCTGCCCTCAAGGACCGTCGAATGGAGAACCTGGTGGCCTACGCCAGAAAAGTTGAGGGAGACATGTATGAGTCAGCCAACAGTAGAGTAAGTTGCTTTCTTTTAAAGCTCATAACTCAGAAAAGAAGGGAGAGGCTGCTGGGAAGTGTGACTGTCATTTTACAGCTGTAGCAAACAACTTCTTGTATCATAGGTCAGTCTCAAAAGTAAAAAAAAAACATTGGTGAAAACCTAGGGCGGGGATGGGCAACTGGAGGCCCGGGGGCCACATACGGCCCAAACCCTCACTTGAAGTGGCCCTCAGTACAACTACATGCATTTGAGCATGAAATCTTAAAAGTGCAGTGTAAAAATGCACAAAATTACTTCTTGCATTAATGTTGGTCTGCTGTTCTTGCACTAAACAAAAAATCTTTTTGGTTGATATGAAATCTATTTAATCTATCTGGGTTTATGACTTAATAAACTTATTGGGGCTGAGATGGATAAGACAAAGGAAATAAAGGCAAGGTTTATTGTGACTTTTTTGAATCTCGCACCCAACAAATACCCCATTAAAAAAATAAATAAAACTAACACTAAAACTAATAAAAACTAAACTAAAACTAAGCATTTTCCAAAAAATAAAAACTAATTAAAACAAGCAAACTCACTCTAAAAACTCATTAAAACTAACTGAATTTGAAAACAAAAAATAAAAATTAAAACTAATAAAAAATCCAAAACTATTAAAACCTTGGTACAACTACATGCATTTGAGCATGAAATCTTAAAGGAGCAGTGTAAAAATGCACAAAATTAATTTTGTGCAATGCAATTAATGTTGGTCTGCTGTTCTTGCACTGAAAAAAAAAATCCCAGTAAGTGGTTATTTTTTATTTGCTTCAAACCTTTTGTATTCCTATTTATACTGTTATACATGCATTTGAGCATGAAATATGTTAAGTTACTGCACTGTAAACATATTTAAAATTGCAGTTTCATCATATCTGGTTAAGTGCACGGTCCTATATGTGGCCCTGTGGTAGTGAACATGAAAAACTGTGGCCCCCTGCAGCATTTAAGTTGCCCATCCCTGATATAGAGCATATGAGCTTAACTGGTAAATCACTTCAAGTTTGCTACAGATGAAGCCATTCTTAAGGAGTATTTTTTCAACTGCTTTTGTATTTGTAAGTTTACCCCCTTACCATATTTTCTTCAACGTCTTCTCCTCTTCCTGACAGGCTGAGTACTATCACCTGCTAGCGGAGAAGATCTATAAGATCCAGAAGGAGCTGGAAGAGAAGAGAAGGACCCGGCTCCAGAAGCAGGGTCTGGGCCTCGGGCCTGCTAGCCTGGGTCAGCCCCCCACTGGTATGCCTCCAAGTGAGTGGACATGCAGCATATGTAGATTCGGATGAGCTAATGTAACGCTGGGCTGCACACATTCATGTGAATAACAATTCAATGCGGCAGACTGTGACTTTGGGACATTTTAGCATCGCTTTGTATGTATTTGTGTCCTCTGAATAGAGTCGGTCGTTCAGGTTTAACACACATTAATAGTTGACTACCCCTCACATCTTTATTCAGTCGTTTATTGCCACAAGAGTCAGACCAAATGGACAGAATAAAGGATGAAGCATTTCGTTAGCCTCATAGCATAATTGCCTAAGTCATTTTTTGGCCAAATTGTGATATCTGCCTAACTTTACTCTCCTACTACTGCTGCATCTTTCTGCCTTATTGCCTATGTTCTCAGCCTATCAGAACACTTGTTAGAGTCCAAAATCACTTTCTGCCTTAGTCGTCTCTTTGACATTGTGTGGCATTTTTGCCACTCCATACAAACATGGCCAACTGCATGACAAAGAGGTATTAAGTCTTCTCTTTGATTCATCTGGTAAGCTAGTTTATGTTTCTTCAACTTTCTAGACAATAAATGTACTTTCAGTCAATCAAAGGGATTAGGAAAAGTGTGTTTTTACTAAGGTGTGTTTTTTAAAGGTATGATGAAGTGATGTAAACGCTAGCAAAACACTTTTTATTGCAAGTGTAAAGAGATTTGTTTTGACTAGAAATAAGATATTTTGACAAGATATAAGATAAGTATTCTTGGTTAGATTTTGAGTTTTTGCAGTGAACCTGTTCATATTTTCAGAATAGTGTTCAGTGAGCAGAAGTACTCTGTGTTTGTTCCAAAAAAAGACCAGTGTGATGTATGTATTGTTTTTTTTCTTGTTTGCCGAAACGCTCAAATATGACTTAGGCAAATATGCTATGAGGCTAACGATTTGTATAAACCTGGCACATTGTCCACCACACCCTCTCTCATCTGCACAGCTCAATATTCTTAATGTCCTGTTCCTGTTTTTACAGACGGTCCCCTCCCGGACCCGTCAATGGTGCGACCAGCTGGACCCAATCAGATGGTCAACAGGATGCAAGGCCCAGGTAAAGAACCTTTGGGAACCACGACACATTATTTACATTTGTCAGCTTATGGTAGGACCAAACATTTGACACATTTAATTGGCTGCATCAGCACAATTTTTTAAAAATTTTTATTTATTGTTGTTTGCACTTAAAAAACATACAATCGTTAGGAAATAACAGTACAAAAAACAGTAAAAGAAAATGCAGGAAAGATCAAAAAGCCCAAAGGGCTTATACGCGACCCTCCCTCTTAAACCTATAAGTAACAAAGGTGTAGAACATCTTTAGGGATTTTTTGAGCTTGGTCTTAAAAGTATTTAAAGAGGAACATGATTCTGTTAGATGTTTTATGTCATTCCACTGCACTGCACCTTGATAAACAAATGAGAATTTGGCAACAGTGGTCCTACAGAAAGGAATATGTAAATCATTCTTTCTTCTTGTAAGATGTGCATGATAATGAGAATTAAACTCAAAGTAACTATGAAAAAAAGTTAGGTAAAGATGCAGGAAGGCAAATTACTTTATACATAAGAACCCCTGTTTGATACTTATTGACCTCATAAATTGTAAGTAGTTGCAATTGTTTAAATAATGGTTTAGTTGGGGCTAAATAAGAAGAGTTAGTGGAGTAGTCGTAGTAGTAGTAGTAGTCGTAGTCGAGTAGTAGTAGTAGTCTTACAAAGGAGATGTTGATTTAAATCAAAGAGAATCTCACTAGTGATGTTATTACTCTGGTGTTGACACAGCATTGTGTTTTGAACACCATCACAGAAACAGCACTACTGTCGATAGGAACTTTTTTTTTTTTTTTTGTAATTATCTTTTTATTAGGAAATTTCACAACAATTGACAAGTACAAATGGATTTACAGCTATTAGTATCAAAATTGTACAGAGCCAAGGGTTTTGTATCAATATCTTCTTGTTCCAAATGTTCATTGTCCATTCCCTTTTAATAATATGAATATGTAGAGAAAAAAAACAAAAACAAAGACATACAATTTAACTATCTACATCCAGAGGGGTATGGAGGCAAAAAGTAGATTCATAACATGAATAAATAAATATAAATGTCTGTAGCAGTTGGGCATCATTCAGTTGTATTCATGTCGCAGTTACAGAGATACAGTGGGAGACCCAAAAAAAAAAAGGAGATGGGAACTATTTAAGAATTAAAATACAATATGTTTTGTGATTTCTACACAGAATTGTATGTATTGTATCATAACAGTCCGTGTTCTGTCAGGTATGAATCAGTTCAATCAGATGGGAATGCCGCCGATGGGCCAGAGGTCCACGCCTCCTCTCCCAATAGGACCATCTGGTAACCAGGTCAGTTCTGAACACACACCATTAATAACATGGTTTATTTTGTTTAAAATACACAATCAAAACATTCAGCACAGAAGCATGCATGTCAAAATACAATTTAAATGGACAGAGAATTGATTTAAACGTCAAATGGCTTGGTAGAAAATGTTGCAGACACTTTTTTCCACTTTAATTTGTTATTAGTCATTTCAACATTTATCTTACAGACAAACAGAACCCTGAATGTTAAACAATAATAAGAAATGCAAGGTTGCATAGGCTCTTTTTTTAACCCCTTCCAATGACTTTCAATCCCTCTAGATGGGAATAGGGGGACCCAGGATGGGACAGCCTAACGTCAACCAGCTGCAGAACCAGTATCTGTCCCAGGGACAGTTCCCTGGCTCAGGACCAGGAGTTGGAACAGCTCAGGCTGGGATGGCTCAACCTGGAGCACAGACAGGCATGGCACAGGTACGGTGGCCCCCAAAGCATTGTTTCCTGTTAGTCAGAGATGGATTAACCCTTTATCGGGCAAAAAACTATATTTGGTAACTTCAGGTAATATTTCGAGAAAAAAAGTTGCAAATTTACTTGATTAAAGTGGCAAATCTACAAGAAAAAAAGTCGCAGATTTAAGAGATTTAAAGTGGCAAAACTGCGCGAAAAAAGTCGCAGATTTACGAGAAAAAGTGGGGAAAAAGCAACTTTTTTTCTCCCAGATTCAACACTTTAAATCTCATTAATCTGCAAAAAAGTTCTGAGAAAAAAGTTGCAAATTTACTAGATTAAAGTGGCAAATCTACAAGAAAAAAAGTCGCCGATTTAAGAGATTTAAAGTGGCAAATCTGCGCGAAAAAAGTCGCAGATTTACTAGAAAAAAGTGGGAAAGGAGCAACTTTTTTCTCCCAGATTCACCACTTTAAATCTCATTAATCTGCAAAAAAAATTTGAGAAAAAAATTGCAATTTTACTAGATTAAGGTGGCAAATCTGCGCGAAAAAAGTCGCAGATTTACGAGACAAAAGTGGGAAAGGAGCAACTTTTTTCTCCCAGATTCAACACTTTTAATCTCATTAATCTGCAAAAAATTTTCTCCTAGACTTGCCACTTTATTTTCATGTTTTTTTTTAATATCCTCCAATATTCTCTAGGGTTGAAATTTGGAATTTGCAAGTATTTCAATGAGTGCCCTATTAAGGGTTAATAGAGTGTTGCAGCAACACGTCCTAAAACCAAGATATGAGTTCAATTAAACCACTGTGGACTTGGTAAATGTTCTTCTCTAGCTACATCTTTTTCTGACCCTCTTTCTGTCCTCCGTGATCTTTTACCTCCAGACGCAGATGGGCACTCCTCCCTCTCTTCCAGTCGCTAGTCCTCTAGCACAACCCGGTTCAGTCAGTGGTCCCAGTGGCGTCCCTTCAGTAGGGTCAATGGGTCCTCAGAGCGTGGGCGGCGGAGGTCCCAACTCAGCTGTTGGTGCCCCCGCTTCCTCAATGACTCCTTCTAACTCAAACCAGCAACCCAACTCCATCCCCCACCTGGCAGCCATGCGTAGCTCGCCCTCCCCTGCTCACAGCCGATCCCCCACTCCTCACCAGACGCCCCCCAGACTAGCTGGCTCCCAAACCCCACAGCCACACACCCCCAACGCACCACAGCTGGGTCCACCTTCAGCCCCCCAGCAGAACCAGCACGGCCAGGGGCCCGGCTCCAACAAGCCCCTCCAGCAGCAGCATATGGGCTCCGCTGGTTCCACCACTCCCTCTCACCCTGGAATGGGCTCCAGCTCCACGCCTCATGGCGCTCAGCTGCCACGCACTCCGGTAAGTGGGATTTAGCCTTTAATATACTTTTTAAAAAAAAAACATTTTCCCCTCATCTGGCTTGGTCTTTATCATGTGACCAAACATTAGGGTTGTCACGATACTAAAATTTTCAACTCGATACCGATACTCAGGAAAATATTTGATACTCGACACAAGGATAAAAACAAAGACCCCCCAATTTTTATTTTTTTTAAAGATTATTTTTTGGGCATTTTTGCTTTATTGAAAGTGTTAGATAGACAGGGGGAGACAGAGGGGAGGACATGTGGCAAAGGGACCTCAGGCCGGATTCGAACCCAGATCCACCGCAGGAAGGACTCAGCCTTAATGGTACGCGCTCTACCAGTGTGAGCCACCGGGACGCCCCAAGACCCCAAAATTTAACAGAAATATTTTTATTAACAAGAAAAATGCAACATGTAAAAATGAACAGAACCACAGGTTAAATATTTATAATAAAAAACAGTTGTGCAAAAAACATAAATAAATACAATAAACAATAGCAATTAGAACAATATTTTGAGGTTGTATGCTGTGCACAATATTAGGCAAGCTTGATAAAAAAATGACAATAACTTTTTTTTTTTAAACATTTGTTTATTGATTTTTCAGTGACATAACAAAATCAAGAGATGACATTACAAGAGTCAAAACAGTGTCAAGTGTAACAAGTAAAATAATAATAATAAAAATAATACATAAAATAAATATAAAATAATAAAATAAAATAAAATAAAATAAATAAATAATTAAATAAAAAAAAATAACAATAACTTAACTTAAGTTTTCATTCCTTGGCTAGGTATCGATACTTTTGAAAATGAGTATCGTATCCAGTTAAAACGTTTTAGTATCGACACTTTTGACAACCCTACCAAACATATTCCTGTTGTCTCAGTTAGGATTAAACTGCAGCATCAGTGTTTGGGTTTGTCCCAAGCTTTACCTGTTGAGCTACTCAAAGCCTCCATCTCATCAATATCCAGTCATTTAATTAATTGTATTTCTCTCTATGCATCGTTAAAGTCACATTCACTATGTCCATGCACCTGAGTTTGTTTCTGTGTCTCTCTCCAGTTGTCCCAAAAGGGTTCGTTCCCAGCGGACAGTCAGGCCATGACCCCCGCCTCCGTCAGCAGCCTGGACACTTCCTCCCAGCAGCCACAGTCCAACGCATCCGCCGCCAACCTCGACCCGAAGATGGAGGTGAAGCAGCAGGACGAGGAGGAGGAGAGCGACACGGGAAGCTGCTCCAAAGGAGGGAAGCTCAGCAACCTCAAAACAGAGGAAAAACCTGTGAAACTAGAGGTAAAAAAGGAGGAGTGTTCCGGAGAAGGAGGGAAAGGACTTCCCATGGAAACATCATCGACAACGCCGACGGCGGGCATTAAGACGGAAGACAGGAAACCAGAGGTGAAGAAGGAGGTGAAAGACGAGGAGGAGACGTCGGAGGCAGCTACGCCACAGGCCCCAGTGAAGAAGAAGAGTGAGGAGCACTTGAGTTTTTACTTCTGGTCTTTTTTTGTCATGAAATCCAAAAGAAATTTAAGTTATTTTTGATTACATTTTCATCTTATTCTTCCCTCTGATCTTGATTTCTTCCAGTCTTCAAACCAGAGGAGCTTCGTCAGGCCCTGATGCCCACACTCGAGTCTCTCTACAGACAAGATCCAGAGTCTCTGCCCTTCAGAATGCCTGTCGACCCACACCTGCTGTGCATACCTGTAGGTTCCCCCGCTCTATTTGTTCCTGTGACTTTATTTAATTTCACCGTAAATATCAGTGTTCATCACATCACTGCGTTGTTTTTTTTTCTAACTTGCTCAATTTGTCTGTAAATCCAACATCTCCTTTTAACCGGGATGTTGTTTATTGTTGTTTATTGTTAAAAAGATCCCCATTAGCTGTCACCAAAAGTGGGAGGAGCTAGTCTTCCTGGGGTCCACAAGACAAAACAAAAATCACTTAACAATTAAACATTGTAGACATTATTATATACGTCATCAGAAATCATTCCGAATAAGTTATTACATTCATATCTATTACATTAATTCTCACTTTCATACAGTAAATATGTTAATTCACTACTCACAAATGTAAATAGTGCATTCTCAAGTAATAATTAAAAGATACTTTACTATTCAGTTCACGTATATTCAGTGGGCAATTATTCCAATAACTGATAGCACGATAAATAGCTGTTCTCTTTAAGGCATTTGATTTTGGACATGGTAACATCATCTGACCACCATTAGCTGACCTTGTCACATAAGAATGAACCTGATCACATCTGACAATTTGGTTATATAAGAAAACAGGTTGAAAAGAATAGACAGTGTTTCTAAAAAATGTTGTTGTGTTGCACGCCAACCTGTACTCTACCATTAACCAGGAAAGTTGTAGTTTCAACACGTCTTTCTTTTCTTGTTTTATGAGTTATTCACAAGACTGGGATAAAAGTTTTAACATGCCCATTGTGTTCTTGCAGGACTACTTTGATATTGTGAAGAACCCCATGGACTTGTCCACTATCAAGCGAAAGCTGGATACTGGTGAGTACTTGGTCATTCCTTGGAAACGCATCTGTAATTCACATTTCCTGTGATAATAAATTGGATGCTAATTTAGGCTTTTTGGGCCTTTATCAGAACAAGTCAGTCTAGCGTCACACAAACAATTTCGCAGCTGCAGAAGGAATCAGAAGAAGGCTTAAAAACACAAGAAACTTTACTCACAGGAAGAGTTATAATCTGTTTTCATCATGTTGTGTTGAGCGGTGGGCTGCCAAAAACCAAAAAGGAACAAATAAAAGTCTTAATTTTTATACGTATACATTACATTAATATATTATACATGCAAACACACACCTTTTCAAAATAAAAGCATCACAACATTGTAAAACACCTAGAAAATTTATAAAACATGAAAAACAAGCTATAAAATACAAAAACACCAATAGGAACCTTGCTAAAGGACATTTACAGTTGTGTTTAAAATAAATGGAAAAGTGATATAGTGATTGGAGTATTTACTACTTTTTACTGCTATATTTGATTTACTCCACATTAACAGTCTTATCATAACATGTATTCTTATCAGTAGCAGCTCAAAACCAGATAATTTACTGTATTTTATAAAGCGATTAAATTAATATTGAGCAGAATTTAGTTCAGAGTTTTGGTCCGGCCCCTGCAACCTTCGTGGTATTGGTCATGAGGCCCCTTGGGAAAATGAATAGCTTACCCCTGGAATATACAGTAGATGCCCCCTGCTGGCTTTTAGAAAGAATGCAGGTTTAAGGATTAACTTTTCACGTCTGGAGGTCTCCCCTTGGCCATCATTCCACCAGCTCATGCTTTGTGTTTTGGTTGCAGGTCAGTACCAGGATCCGTGGCAGTACGTGGACGACATCTGGCTGATGTTCAACAACGCCTGGCTGTACAACCGCAAAACATCCAGAGTCTACAAGTACTGCTCCAAGCTGGCCGAGGTTTTTGAGCAGGAGATCGATCCGGTCATGCAGAGCCTCGGCTACTGCTGTGGGAGGAAGGTGAGACAGAGTGCTGGATTAACTGCTGGATGGGTTGAATTTTAAATGGGACACAAAAAAAAGCTCTTGTTTCACGGTTACAAGTTGTAAAAGTTTTGAAACCAACTTGAGTTGTTTCTGGTAATGTTCAGATACCGTTAGATGGACAGAGCTTGCTATAAGATATAGAGCAGGGATGGGCAACTGGAGGCTCGGGGGCCGCATATGGCCCACTGAAGTGGCCCTCAGTACAACTTCATGCATTTGAGCATGAAATCTTAAAAGTGCAGTGCAAAAATGCGCAAAATTACTTCTTGCAATTAATGTTGGTCTGCTGTTGTTGCACTGAAAAAACAAGAAATCACAGTAAGTGGTTATTTTTATTTGCTTCAAACCTTTTGTATTCCTATTTATACTGTTATACACTGCAAATTATTTGGTTCTTAAAATAAAACAAACTTAGATTAAGAAGTGTTAGAATAAGAAATTAACTCTTAAAACAAGATAAATTATCTAAGTGTTCAACATGCATCTAGATTTAATAATCTTAATTCAAGAAATCTTGTCAAGTGAAATTATCTGTCCATACAGCAAGATCATTTCCCTCAGATTTAGTGTTTTTATCTTGTTTTTAGACACACCTTTTTTGCAGTGTACATGTATTTGAGCATGAAATATGTTAAGTTACTGCACTGTAAACATATTTAAAATTGCAGTTTCATCATATCTGGTTAAGTGCACGCTCCTATATGTGGCCCTGTGGTAGTGAACAAGAAAAACTGTGGCCCCCTGCAGCATTTAAGTTGCCCATTCCTGATATAGAGCATATGAAGTTTTAGCTATGTACATTGAGAATAAGGTGGTGTGGATGAATGTTTCAGATGCATAAATTAACTCCTATCATTCACATCTGAAAATGGAAGCAGTGAAGTGGGTTCATAGCTAAATTTGGCTGTGGACATACCAACGCCATATCACATTTCAGCTCTCATTAGACTCTGCTATTTTTGGTTTTGCAGACAAATAACAAAAGTGATGGCCCTTATTATGAGAGGCTGGCTGAAGGGTTACTTCTGACAATGAGTCAAAGCAAAAGCTCTTAACGTACAGCAGCTATAACAACTTTTTACAAATCTAAGCCAAACAGAAAATAGCTACGCTCCACTTCACTGGGGAGTGTTTATAGCTTGAATGTGGTTTTAGCTCTCACAGTTAGACTTGCATTGTGTTTAGGTATATGGTATTTCTTGTTAATTTCATCACGTTTTTCAATATTCACAATTCAGCAAATATTTGTGACCATACACGTATTTAACTTTCCTTGTAATCATTTATTCAGACAACAGAAATTTGGAAAATGATAACATTATGCAATCATATTCAACATTACAGTTCACTCGTAGGTCATAACCTGCAAAAGTATTTGATGAAGTTACTGTGATATCAGCCATTGGTATGTGGACTGCCATTTTGAGACCCGAGTATTTGGTTTAGAGCAGGGGTCTCAAACTCAAATTACCTGGGGGCCGCTGGAGGCAGTATCAAAATGACCAAAAAAAGACACAAAATGACCAACAAGACACAAAATTATTAAAAAAAGACACAAAATTACTAAAAAAAGAAACAAAATGACAGAAAAAAGACACAAAATGACCCAAAAAAAGATACAAACGACCAGAAAAAAGACACAAAATGACAGAAAAAAAAATTACTTTAAAAAAAAAAAGACACAAAATTACAAAAAAAAGACATACAATTACAAAAAAAGACACAAAATTACTATAAAAAAAAAGACACAAAATGACAGAAAAAAAACTAAATTACTTAAAAAAAAGAAACAAAATGACAGAAAAAAAAGATACAAGATGACCCA
Organism: Centropristis striata; assembly: GCF_030273125.1. Lineage (NCBI taxonomy): Eukaryota > Metazoa > Chordata > Actinopteri > Perciformes > Serranidae > Centropristis > Centropristis striata. The sequence continues at coordinate 6,063,487 of NC_081537.1, forward strand.
AAAAAAGATTTAAAAAAAATGACCAAAAAAAGACACACAATGACAGAAAAAAAAAAAAATCTTAAAAAAAGAAACCAAATTACCAAAAAAAAAAGACACAGAATTACCCAAAAAGACCCAAAATTACCAAAAAAGGCACAGAATTACCAAAAAAAGTAATTAAAGGGACCCTCAATTTGCCGTGAGTTTGAGACCCATGCTTTAGAGGGTGGTGCTAAATTATCAGATGCTAGCTTGGTGAAGGCACATTCCACCTTAGCTTTATTTTTCAGGCCCGGATGTTGCTGATTGGGTGTGACTAAAGTTAACATTGTTGAGCGTTAAGAGATTAATCTGTTCTTGATCCTTTTTCTTTGTTTCTGTCCATCAGCTGGAGTTCTCTCCTCAGACACTGTGCTGCTACGGGAAGCAGCTGTGCACTATTCCCAGAGATGCTGCTTACTTCAGCTACCAGAACAGGTATGGAGGGAATGAAACGGCCATTTATTAAAGGGTGGAGGGATGGATATATGGATGATTGGGTCTGTAAAAGGGGAAAATAATGATAATAGAGATAAATGGGGTAAAAAAGACAATGTTGAACTGAATTACACTGAGTTGGAGAAGTGTTTTTAGAGGTGTTCATCTGATTAATTTTGTTTCCCCAAATGCTTCCCTTCACTTCATGTCCCCCCCGTTTTTATACCCTCATGTGGTGCTTAATGCACTGGCATTTTAACAGTCGGTCCTGTCTTCTCACATTCTTTAAGTTGTTCTTGGTGTCATTGAACTAATCTATAAATAACACCTCGGCACAGAATGTTTGAAAAGGTATTTGTCAGTGTTTACAGAAAAGGCTGTGCAGACAAGGCAAAATGAAAAATATCTTGCTTCTCTAGTGCAATTTGAGCTTTCGCTTCCAATTATCCTCTGAATGCTCCATTTCTGCACAGTGAACGGGCATTTTCTTTGACAAAGAAGCAGCAATAATGCAAAAAATCTTACCTTGCTGCTCTGCAAACATGGGGGTCCGTTCCTTTCAGCTTCCACACTCTTTTTAATTTTTTTTATTGTACCTACCGTATTTTCCGGACTATAAGTCGCTCCGGAGTACAAGTCGCACCAGCCATAAAATGCATAATAAAGAAGGAAAAAACATATTTAAGTCGCACTGGAGTATAAGTCGCATTTTTGGGGGAAATTTATTTGATAAAATCCAACACCAAGAACAGACATGTCATCTTGAAAGGCAATTTAAAATAAAAATAGAATAGAGGCAACAACAGGCTGAATAATTGTACGGTATGCTTATGTTACGTGACACAACTGAGAACGTGCCTGGTATGTTAACATAACATATTAAGAGTTATTCAGATAACTATAGCATAAATAACATGCTAAGAAGTTTACCAAACCATCCATGTCACTCCAAATAACTAAAATCCAATGAAATCTTCATCCTCGGTGTCACTTTTAAACAACTCCGCTAACTCCGGAGGTAGAAGATGCGGCGCTTCTTCTTCTACGTCGCTTACGTCAGACTCATCCTCATACTCGGCCTAGAGCGCCCTCTTGCGGTTTAGTGCGAAAATAACATGTGAAATGATATACCGGTAATAATGTGTTAATAATTTCACACATAAGTCGCTCCAGAGCATAAATCGCACCCCCGGCCAAACTATGAAAAAAAACTGCGACTTATAGTCCGGAAAATACGGTATTCGTTTTGGTAACACTTTCTATGAAGACTACATCTATAGTGCATTATGAGCGCATTCATAGTGAATTATAATGCTCATTATAATCAATCATAGTGCATTATGACTGCATTCATAAACACATATAAAGCTTCATGATGCACTATATCAACAGTTATAAATGTATATATATAGACGCATCTATAATGCAGTATAGCTAATCATGATGTTTCATGATTCATCATGATTAGCTATACTGCATTATAGATGCATCTATATGAACCTCACTTTACTTAAAGCATACATTGATCATTTATTTATACTTATGGCATCCTATGAGTCCTTATAACAATTGATTGTTGAGGTGTGTGTATAGAGGGGTATGAGTAGTTGTAATGTATTATAAGCCTCATCAGTCAGCCTGTAATTTATAACCAGTCAAGAGCACTCATAAGACACTTGGATTTATAAGTCATTATAAGCTATATTTATAACTGTTGATATAGTGCATCATGAAGCTTTATATGTGTTTATGAGTGCAGTCATAATGCACTATGATTGATTATAATGAGCATTATAATTCACTATGAATGCACTCATAATGCACTATAGATGTAGTCTTCATAGAAAGTGTTACCTTAGTTTTTCTTTAACACCTTTTGGAAACCTTACTGGAATGTGAAAGAGCCGACTTTAAAATGAGCTGCTTTGAGTGAATGCACAGCTGAGCAGCTGTCTGTGCTTACCTGTTCATATTTGTTCAGTGTCTGCATCACGTCCTGTGCTGCCACTTCCTGCTCCAGCCCCCCCCCCCCCCCCCCCCCCCCCCCCCCCCCCCCCCCCCCCTCTCCTCTCACGTTTAGCCCCCCGTTGACTCTGCTCCTGCTCTGTTAGCTTGTGACGGTGGTTGTTGTGGCTCATCCTGTCATGTCCAAATTGCTAATCTGTGCTTTGCCTCGGCTCTCTGCTTTGTGTTGTCTTCAATGTTCGTCTCATCTCGTTCTCGTCTGTCTCTCCCTTTGCAATGGCTGTGATACCGACATTGGCTTGCTTTTGCCTTGAACAACCATGCACTTCCAAACCCATCCCCCATCCCCTCACCCTCATCCCCCAACCCCAACAAAAACAAAAAATCATGACTGGCTGTTGCGATGACGACTTCCTGCTGTCCTGCGCTCCCACATTCCTGCTTGCTGCGCTTGTGGCACCCTGCCCTGCCTTGCCCATGTCCTGTGTTGGTGACTGCCCTCCCGTGCGCCTGTCTGTGATTGACTGTGCTGCGGGGAACGGTGTAGTTCACCAAAATTTGGGCTTATTGCTGACAGGTACCACTTCTGCGAGAAGTGCTTCAACGAGATCCAGGGGGAGACGGTTTCCCTGGGGGACGACCCCACACAGCCTCAGACGTGAGTATTGTTTTATTATACTAGTGCAGTAAACCGTAGGAAGTATGTATTCGTATAGTGGGAGATTAAGTAGATTTTTCAGTTATGGTAAAATTAGGTTTTGTGTGAAAGTTACCAAAAAAGACACAAAATTACTAAAAAAAAGACACAAAATTACTAAAAAAAGACACAAAATTACTTTAAAAAAGACACAAAATTACTAAAAAAAGACACAAAATTACTTAAAAAAAAGACACAAAATTACTAAAAAAAGACACAAATTACTAAAAAAAGACACAAAATTGCCAAAAAAAAAAAAGACAAAATTACAAAAAAAGGCACAAAATTACAAAAAAAAGACACAAAATGACAGAAAAAAAACTAAATTACTTAAAAAAAGAAACAAAATGACCAAAAAAACACACAAAATGACAGATGGGATGTAAAAAATGGGATGTACAATGAGGTGTAATACTCTTGTGTAGTGTTAATTGACAAAGTGTATATTGGGTAAGACATGAATGTACATTGAGATATAAAGAGACACAGAAATGGGCATTACGCTAAGCAACATGAATGTCATCCCTGAATTACATAGTAATGCAACATAAGAAGTGAATAAAGCTAAATCTCCGCTTAGCATGCTAATCGCGCTACAACAGAATTTGCACATTACATGCAGACCACTACAACGTCTGCAACTCCATAAAACTCTTACTTTTCATAAGGTACCACACCATCCAGCACATACACATTGAACATTGATATTCACTGGAAACTATTAGAATATTATTGGAAAATTGAACCTTGTAGCACACTTTAAAACTCCTAAAGATAGGTAGGCTAAATAGACTTCCAGATGAGATGAGTCAGGGTGGAAATCCAGAGTGAATTGTGTTACTGACCAGGTGTAGGCCTATCACACAATGGGGCGGAGCTCCCCTAAAAGGGGGCGGAGCTCCCCTAAAAGGCGTCCGATCGGAAACAGTGCAATGCCGCAACACGTCCTACGTAAATAATGATATTTAGAAAAATGAATTAAAAAATCTTCAAAATCGAGGATGCACACCTTCGTACCATGCGCAAGACACATACGAGATCTGGTCAGCGGTCAGCAAGATATGCCCTACACACACACGCACACACACACACGCACACACACACACACACACACACACACACACACACAGACACTTCTTGCTTTTATAGATAGATAAAGAAGATCACCCCAGTCAAAAAATCTTGTATATCTATTTGAAAAGTGATCATCTTCAGTAAATCCTCAAGTCACATTCCTGACAGTATTCGGTACATCTTCCCTCTTAACAGTTAACCCTTTAAACAAAAAGTTGCTCTGATGTTTTTATGGGACAAAAATACTGACATAAGTTATATATTAATTATATTTTCCATTTTCACTAAGGTAAATCTTTTAATCAAATGAAATAAGCTTTCAACCTTTAAATGCCAGTTTGTTTGCACCTTCCCACTGTTGTTTTTCTTATGAAAACCACAAAACTTTAATTATTTTCTGTATACTTACTCATAGGGTTTTTTTCCCCACATTCTGAGATGAGTTCATGATTACCAGCAACATTGGTTTTGATTCATATTTTGTTTTATTTCAGTTTCAGGTTTAAACCAAACAAAAAACCTTCTTACCTTTTAGATGACAAAATATGTCTCCTTTCTAAAACTACAAAATATTATAAAATAACCCTGATCATAACTACTAAATATTCATGCAGAATTTTAACCCTTCAAATGCCAATTTGTTTACATAATGCATGATGGAATGGATATGGAATGAAAAAAAATTGATTAAATGGGTTTCAGTAGGAATGTTTTTGTCTTTAAAGGGTCTGAGTGTCTGTTTTTGGCATTTGGTTACACAGTTTATTAAAGACTTATCGAACTTACAAAATTAAAGGGGAAAAAGACCTTTGGCAAAAAAAGTTATTACTGTATATTGAGAATTACATTTTGTCCTACATATTGTCCCTCTTAATTGTCCCTCCATTTCAGATCGATAAACAAGGAACAGTTTGAGAAGAAGAAGAATGACACACTGGACCCTGAACTGTAAGTTAACTCCGCCCCGCATGTCATAAATTATAAAACATTTGAGAAAGAAAATTCAACCAAATTTATATCCTGATCTCTGTTCTCTCTTCAGGCTTGTTGAATGTATGGACTGTGGGCGCAGGATGCATCAGATCTGTGTCCTGCACCATGAAACAATCTGGCCATCGGGGTGAGCTGCAGTTTCTAATTCCAGTCAAGTTCATATGAAAGTCCTGAATAATCTAAATATTGTTTTTTTTTTTATGGACTTTAACTGACTCAACTTCTATTTTTTTCTCCCTAAAGTTTTGTATGTGACGGCTGCTTAAAGAAGACAAACAAAACCAGGAAAGAGAACAAGTATTGTGCCAAAAGTAAGTACCAATGCTTGTCAAGGTTATTATAGTTAACGAAATAACAAAAACTAGAATTGAAAAAACATTTTCGTTAACTGAAATAAAAATGAAAACGAGAGTTTAAAAAAAACAACTGTATTGTGTGGTTACAAAACAAACAAAAATTATGTGAAAATGTCCTTCGTTTTCGTCTTTGTCAACTTTTTTCATACATAATCCAGTGTTTCTATTTCTCCACCGCTGAGTGAGTGAAATTACCGTAATGACACCATGTTGGCTGTAAAGAGCAACTTCTCAGCTTTCAGAAAACTTAAGAACAAAGGAAAAATGTAGCCCATTACAAAAAAAGTAAAAATAACACTAAAATTAATAAATACTAAACTGAACCTAAGCATTTTCATTTTGTTTGAAAACTAAAATTCACAATGAAATTAAAACGAAAACTAATGAAAAATCCAAAACTATTTTTGACCTGATGCTTGTTGGGGTTCCATCCCATTTTATTCAGATGTTTGGTTTTCACTTGTGTACCATTTTTATTTTAAACTATTTATATAACAGAGGAAATACTGCTTTCACCATTTACCAACATCTATATATTTACATATTTTTGATAAAACAGACAATCAAGTCAAATCAGGTTAATGTTTCTCCCTGCTGTTTTTTAAATGCTTTCAAATGTACTTAATTCAAATAAAAAGTGTCTTGCTCTCCCCCGTGCAGGGTTACCCCAGACAAAGTTGGGCTGTTACCTGGAGGGAAGAGTGAACGACTTCCTGAAGCGTCAGACTCACCTGGAGTCTGGAGAAGTTTTCATTCGCGTCGTCCACGTCTCCGACAAAGTGGTGGAGGTCAAACCAGGCATGAAGTCCAGGTAGGAGAATATTAGAATGAATCAACCTTTCTCTTCCCGTCCAGATTTGGAGATGCTGGTCTGGCTTAGAAATACATGAACCAGATTCTTCTAGGTTTGTTATGTACGAGTGCTTGAAATCCTTGAAAATGCTTGAATTTAAATGTTGTATTTTCAAGGTTTAAAAAGTGCTTGGATTTTGGATAAAGTGCTTGTAAATGCTTGAAATTCTTACTGTATTTCTTCTGCAATCTGACTATATCCATCTATAGACTATAGATAATAACATGTTCAATGTAAAAAATAATGAGTAGCCTATCTGAAATGAAGACCGTTCCTCCTAAAAGTGTAACACCATGTCTGTTGGTATGGTTCAGTGAAATCTCCCCTTTTAGTATGCAAGTACCCATCTAAAACATTATACTTACAACAGGTGTAAGATACTGGAAAAGCTTGAAAATTGATCTTGAAAGTCTTTGAAAAATGCTTGAATTTGACCACTGCTAAATTGTACGAACCCTGTATGTAAATTTAGAATAAATATGTCAATATTGAGAATAACATAAATTGAATTGAATTGAATTAAAAAAAATCTGTATTGTGAGAACACAGTACAGAGTAACTGGCTAATATGTTTGTAATGACAGCAAGTAAAATGCCAGAGCTGGCTATTAAATTTGTAATTAAAAATAGCTATTATCTTCAGAATAATCAATGCATTTAATTCTATGTTAAGAGTTCCACATGTGTAGTACCAATTAAGCAACTTTACTAGGTGCATAAAACTTTTTTATTTTAGATTAGACTTTATTAATCCCACAGCGGGGAAATTTCTTTGTTACAGCCGACCACAAAAATTGCACACAAAATTATTTCCATTTTAGATAAAGATAAAAAATAAACAAAGGCATGTCAAGTTTGCAAAAACACGTTGATGGAGCGCCATAACAGGAGCCAGCAGCATCTCAAATGCATGTTTGCAATGTTGTTAAGTGATAACTGCAAATAGATGTTTAAAAAGTGTATGTGGGGGGAAGTAATTGACTTAATGGATATATATTTTATTATTTAATTTGGATGTTTCATGTTTCTGTCTCCAGATTTGTGGACAGCGGAGAGATGTCAGAGTCTTTTCCATACAGGACAAAAGCCCTTTTTGCGTTTGAGGACATAGATGGAGCGGACGTGTGTTTCTTCGGTATGCATGTTCAAGAGTACGGGTCAGACTGCCCTCAGCCCAACCAGAGGTGAGGACACATCACAAGCTTTATAAAGTGTTTTCTCTTTTTCTCTCTCTTGAAGCGGAACGATCAGTTTGAAATGAAATTGTATTAAACATTTCCTCTTCCACCCACTCAGGCGAGTGTACATCTCCTACCTGGACAGTGTTCACTTCTTCCGGCCTCGCTGTCTAAGAACAGCAGTCTACCATGAAATCCTCATCGGCTACTTGGAATATGTCAGGAAGCTGGGGTGAGTGCTGCTGCTGCTCACAGATACAATTTATGTTGTTTAACCCTTAATAGGACACTCATTGAAATACTTGCAAATTCCAAATTTCAACCCTAGAGAATATTGGAGGATATTACATACTGCCAGAATGTGTAAAAAAAAAAACATACGGACCCAGAGGAGGGGGGGAAGTATTTTTGAGAAAAAAGTTTACGAGAATGTGCAGGTTTCTGAGATTTAAAGTGGTGAATCTGTGAGAAAAAAAAGTATTTTTTTCCACTTTTTTTTCTCGTAAATCTGTGACTTTTTTCACGCAGTTTTGCCACTTTAAACCATTTAAGCCGGGAAAGCATTACCGCATTTCTACCATTAAAACCGGGGGCGCTGTTGTGTTATTCTACCATTAAAGCCGGGACAGCAGATACGTCATTTTGTAGTATTTGTAGTTTTTTCCACCTATTTTCAGTCTCTTGGCCAATGAAATGCATCAGAATACATGTGGGAGTGTCGCAATGCAACATGTTGATTTAAAAAAAAAAATAAAAAAAAAACTTTATTGAAGGCTTGGACAAATAAACTCAACTTATCATGAAAGCCACAGGTATAAGCTCTTTAAATACTTTTTGAATTTCATTTCTATCTGCTACAGAGGCTGAAAAATCTATTATTTAGTAGGAAGCGTTGACACTTCTGTTGAATTTTCAGAAAAACTTCAGGTTTTAGGGGCTTATTTTAAAATCGCCCAGAGGTTTTACAGGCATTTTTACCAGGTGTTTTAGGCCTAAATGGGTTAAATGGGTCTCTTAAATCTGCAACTTTTTTTCTTGTAGATTTGCAACTTTAATCTAGTAAATTTGCAACTTTTTTCTCAAATTACAACCCCCCCTCCCCGGGTTTGCATCTTTATTTTTATTCATACTTAATATGCCCTAATATGCCATCATAATCAAGTTCTCCTCGTACAAGCCACTGAAGAATAACTCTGTTATCAAGGTCAATAAAGTTAATATTATTATATTATTATCATACTGATTGGTAGTCTGATCTTTGCTGATTAGCTGGAAGAAATCCATGTGGTTCTACGACCAAACAGAGAGACATGGGGACCTCATTCAGATATCCACTGAAGTTACCAAACACGGTTCTTCGCCCGATAAAGAGTTAATGAGTTTACAGTTTTTATTCAGACTTGCCCGTCAAAAAAACCCTTGCTTTAGTATGTAAATGACTGTTTGTCCTTGCCTGTTTTCCTCCTCAGCTACACCACTGGGCACATCTGGGCCTGCCCCCCCAGTGAAGGGGACGACTACATCTTCCACTGTCACCCTGCAGATCAGAAGATCCCAAAGCCCAAACGCCTCCAAGAGTGGTACAAGAAGATGTTGGACAAAGCTGTGGCGGAGCGGATAGTGCACGATTACAAGGTACAAAGGCGCTATTCATCTTTATTGTTATTTATATGTTGGACAAATGGTCATTCTTTAGATTCAGAGTCTTTTCTTCTACTGTACTTTTCTTACTCCTTTGCTATTTTGACCTCCAGTGTGTAGCAAGGTGATAATAGTTTTGGTTCGTTGTGAAGTTTTGTTTTCAAATTCAGTTAGTTTTCAGAGTGAGTTTGCTAGTTTTAGTTTAGTTTTTAGTTTTTGAAAATGCTTAGTTTTAGTTTTTATTAGTTTTAGTGTTAGTTTAAAATTTTTTTGTAATGGACTGTGTTGGATTTTCAATTTTTTCATTAACTATAATAACCTTGACAAGCATTGGTACTTACTTTTGGCACAATACTTGTTCTCTTTCCTGGTTTTGTTTGTCTTCTTTAAGCAGCCGTCACATACAAAACTTTTGGGGAGAAAATAGAAGTTGAGTCAGTTTAAGTCCATAAAAAATATATATATATATTTAGCGGATGACATCAGAACTTTCATATGAACTTGACTGGAATTAGAAATTGCTGGTGGATAAATAGAAACACTGGATTATGTATGAAACAAGTTGACAAAGACAAAAACGAAGGACATTTTCACTATAATTTTAGTTAGTTTTGTAGCCACACAGTACAGTTTCAGTTGTTTTTTTTTTTTTTTAAACTCTTGTTTTCATTTTTATTTCAGTTAACGAAAATGTTTTTTCAATTGTAGTTTTTGTTATTTCGTTAGTTTTCGTTAACTATAACAACCTCGGTGTGAATCTTTTTGTCAGTAACACTAACTTCAGTTTCAATTTCCCCCAACAGGATGTGTTCAAGCAGGCGACAGAGGATCGTTTGACTAGTGCCAAGGAGTTGCCGTACTTTGAGGGCGACTTTTGGCCCAACGTGCTCGAGGAGAGCATCAAGGAGCTGGAGCAGGAGGAGGAGGAGAGGAAAAGAGAGGAGAACAGCACTTCCAATGAGAGTATTGATGTAAGAAGGCTGTCATCTATCTATCTATACGGTCCTGAAGAGTGTTGGTACACTACAGCTTGTTAATCAGGTGTTCATTGCCTTTGTTTCTTGTGTAGGACACAAAAGGTGACAGTAAAAATGCAAAGAAGAAGAACAACAAGAAGACGAGTAAGAACAAGAGCAGCCTGAGCCGAGCCAATAAGAAGAAGCCGGGGATGCCCAACGTCTCCAACGACCTTTCACAGAAACTCTACGCCACTATGGAAAAACACAAAGAGGTATTAAAACACATCACATCACTTATATTTATTGTATTATTATTCAAATATTTTTATTGGCTTTTTTATGCTGAAAACACATACAACACAATCAACAAGACCGCAAACAGCAGTAACAAAATATATGGAAAATAAAGCCACAACAATAACATAAACATATACGTATAAAACAGAAAATGTATAAGAATGATAATAATAACAATAATAAAAATACCAAAAAATAAAAATAAAGAGTACAAATTCTAACCCAATAGAGAGATCGTGAGTCAATTAAGTAGTAGTCTCAGTGTCCCTAGCCGGGAATTCCAAATTGAAGTAGTTAAAAAATGGCTTGTAGAACCTGATAATGTAATAAATTCCCGATAATGTAATAACCCCGATAATGTAATAAAAATCTGCACTTGAGTCCATTGAAAATGTAATAAAACCTGATCATTTAATAACTTCCCGATAATTTAATAAAGTGCATTTCCCAATAATGTAATACACTTTTTTACCAATAATGTAATAAAGTATAACACCAAGCACCTTTAGATTTCAAGAAGCTGTTGAATGCATTTGGTTGTCATGGATACCTCGTTGGTGAAAAACGGATGAACGGGTCAAAAGTGAATAAACATTGAACTTTGACCTGTTGGTGGCGCTAGAGCTCTTGAGCTAGAGTTGATACACAGTATCACCACTTGAACCCAAGTAATGGGTGGTCTGCTGTTAAATTATTACAATATTGGGGAATTATTACATTATCAGGACTTGGGAAATGAAGGCTAACCTGATAATGTAATAACCTCCTATTAATGTTAAACTTTATTAAATTATTGGGAAATGCACTTTATTACATTATCGGGAAGTTATTACATTATCAGGTTTTATTACATTTTCAATGGACTCAAGTGCAGATTTTTATTACATTATCGGGCTTATTACATTTTCGGGAATTTATCACATTATTAGCTTCTACATGGCTGCCAAACATTGTAAAACCTCTGGGTTGATCCCTTGATTGAGTGTTTCAACTTCTCAAGTTTCAAATGCAGGGCCGGGCCTATATATTTATTGTAAATACTTCAGTTTTCTAAGTTGAATTTGTTTTAGAAGACCTTATTTCACCTGTCCTTCATCTGTTCACCTCTCCCTCTCCCAGGTTTTCTTTGTGATCCGGCTGATCGCAGCACCCATGGCGAACGCCTTGCCCCCCATCTCAGACCCCGACCCCCTGATGGCGTGTGACCTCATGGACGGCCGCGATGCTTTCCTGACGTTGGCCAGGGACAAACACCTGGAGTTCAGCTCGCTCAGGAGGTCCATGTGGAGCTCCATGTGCATGTTGGTGGAGCTGCATAACCAAAGCCAGGACCGCTTCGTTTACACTTGTAATGAATGCAAACACCACGTGGAGACTCGTTTCCACTGTACCGTCTGTGAGGTGAGTCGGGGGAGGGTTGTCTCAGTGGGCCTGATATCCAGGGTTCATACGGGTGCTTTTAAATCCTTGAAAATGCTTGATTTTACTTTGTTGTATTTTCAAGGTTTGAAAAGTGCACTATACCTATATAAATTATTATTGCACTATACCTTGATTGTTTGTTTTCACTCTTCCTGTAAGTCGCTTTGGATAAAAGTGTCTGCTAAATGACTAAATGTAAATGTAAGTGCTTGGATTATGGATAAAGTGCTTGAAAACCGGTTTTAACAGACGACATCACATCATCCCGATTTTAGCTTCTTTGCACTGGCTCCCTGTTGGTTTTAGGATTGATTTCAAGATCTTACTGATCACTTTTAAAGCTCCTTCCAGGGTTCGTACGGGTGCTTGAAATCCTTGAAGATGCTTGAATTTAAATGTTGTATTTTCAAGGTTTAAAAAGTGCTTGGATTTTGGATAATGTGCTTGTAAATGCTTGAAATTCTTACTGTATTTCTCTTGCAATCTGACTATAGATAATCGCATGTTCAATGAAAAAAAAATGAATATTGAGATTAGCAAACTGTACTTTTCGTTGTTAAAAGTGTAAAACAATCGCTGTGGGTATGGTTGAGTGAAATTACCCCTTTTAGCATGTAAGTACTCATCTAAAACATGCAACTTACAACTGTTGAAAGTTCCTGGAAAAGCTTGAAAATTAACTTTGAAAGTCCTTTAAAAGTGCTTGAATGATCACTCAAAAAGTGTACGAACCTTGGATATGTTATTTGATTCATAATGTAGATGTAAATTCTATGACATATTACATTTTAACATTTCCTAATCCATGCATCCCTCACAGGATTACGACCTCTGCATCACGTGTTACAACACTAAGGGCCACGTGCACAAGATGGAGAAGTTAGGCCTTGGTTTGGATGACGAGAGCAGCAACGCGGCTGCAGCGACCACCCAGAGCCCGGGAGACTCCCGCCGCCTCAGCATCCAGCGCTGCATCCAGTCCCTCGTCCACGCCTGCCAGTGTCGAAACGCCAACTGCTCTCTGCCGTCCTGCCAGAAGATGAAACGGGTCGTTCAGCACACGAAAAGCTGCAAGAGGAAAACCAACGGCGGCTGCCCGATCTGCAAGCAGCTCATCGCGTTGTGTTGCTACCACGCCAAGCACTGTCAGGAGAACAAGTGCCCGGTTCCCTTCTGCCTAAACATCAAGCACAAGCTCCGCCAGCAGCAGCTGCAGCACCGGCTGCAGCACGCCCAGATGCTGAGGAGGAGGATGGCCAGCATGCAGAGGGTGGGACAGCCCGCTCCCGGAGGAGCTCCCGGGGGCAACGGCCTGCCGTCACCAGGAGCAAACAACGGAGCAACCGGTCCTGGGACCCCGACGTCCCAGGTGGGCACGCAGCCTCCGACCCCGCAGACCCCCACCCAGGGGAACATGCCTGCACTGCCTCAGCAGCAGGGAGTCGGGATGGGTGGCATGGTGGGAATGGGAACTCCAGGTCAGCAGCAGCAGGTTCAGCAGCAAGGGGGCGCCATGCCCCCCCAACACCACATGCATCAGTTTCAGCAAGGGGGGGGAGGAGGTGCAGGGGGGATGATGAGCTCTCCTCAGCAGCAGATGGTGCCTCAGATGCAGCAGCAGCCTCCGAACGTCCAGCAACAGCAGCAGCAGCACCCTGGTGGTCTGCCTCCGTACAACGCCAGACCACCTGGGGCTTCTCCTCTGCACCAGTCCCTGGGGAAACCTGGACTGGGTCCTGCCACCCCGCCCCAGCAGCAACAGCAACCCAACCAGGGCCCGGGCTCCATGGTTGGACAAGGCCAGCAGCAAGGGCCCCCTTTGGCTGCCGTGGAGACGGCGCTGAAAATTCAGCGCCTAGCAGAGACCCAGAGACAGATGGCTCAGGCCCAGGCCCAGGCCCAGATACGTGGTTTGGGACAGGGGGGCATGATACCCCAGCACCCTCACCACCAGAACACCCCGGCTCAGATGGGCATGCCCCACATTGGGGCCCAGGGCATGCCTCCCCAGGCTCAGGGAGTTGTTGGCAGAACTATGTTAGACCCTCAGCAGCAGGGGATGCTGGTGGGGATGCAGCAGGGCGGCCCTCAGCCACAGCTGCCTCCTCAAGTCCAGCAGCAGCTCCAGCAAGTCCAGCAGGGAGGCGGTGGACAGCTTCAGCCAGGAGGCCAGCAGTGGGGCGCTGGGGGGCCAGCCATGAACCCACAACAAAGGCCGGGCATGATGAGTCACATGGCGCCGCAGCAGCAGCAGCCAGGGGTTGCTCAGCAACAGCAGCAGCAGCCGATGAATCAGCAGCAGCCGCAACCAGGAAACCGCGGGCTGATGCAGGTAATGGGTGTTTCAGGGGGGGCTGCCGGGGCTCAGAATTCATTAGCGGCTGCAGCTGCATCAGGAAACCTTCCCCAGGCGGCGCTACAAGACCTGCTGAGGACGCTGCGCTCTCCGAGCTCACCGCTTCAGCAGCAGCAGGTCCTCAACATCCTCCGGTCCAACCCAACCCTGATGGCTGCTTTTATCAGGCAGAGAGCTGCCAGGTATCAAGGGGGTCAGGGTGGTCCTGGAGGGCCAGGAGGGCCACCACAAGGGGGTCCTGGAGGTGTGAGGTTCCAAGGGGCTGCTGGAGTTCTGCCTGGCGTAGGAGGGCCGAACCAGCTGGCTAACATGGACGGACAACAGCAGGTTAATGTGAATCAGGCAGGCCAGCCGGGGATGAACATGGCTCAGGGTGGAGCAGGGGGAGGCAACATGCCCACCATGGCTCAGCTGCAGCAGCTACAACAGCAGCAACAGCAGCAACAACAACAACAACAACAACAGCGGCCAATGTTACCAGGGAATCTACAGCAACAGCAAATGGCTGCATTACAGCAGCAGCAACAGGGAGCGATGCAAGCAGGGCAACAGACCAACCTTAGCAACATGACGCCGCAGTTCAGAGAGCTGTTGATGAGAAGACACATGCAGCAGCAACAGCAGCAGCAACAACAACAGCAGCAGCAGCAGCAGCAGCAGCAACAACAACAACAACAACAACAGATGGGAAACCACGGGCAGTTCCAGCAGCCTCAAGGACTCCAGCAGCAGCAGCAAGGCCAGCAAGGGTTCATGCAGCCTGGCCAGGGACAGCCAGGGATACCCCCCTCCTCCCAACCACAGCCTGGAGGTGGAGGGGGTCCCCAGCAGCAGCAGGGGGGTCCTCAGGGGGGCCCAGGACAGCACGGCCAGCAGCAAGGCTACCCCAACTCCATGTCACAGGTGGCTGCAGCACTCCAGCAGCGGCTGCAGCATCAAATGCAGATACAAATGCAGCAGCAGCAACAACAACAACAACAGCAGCAGCAGCAGAATTCAATGGGCGGGCTCCAAGGGCAAGACGGAGGGCCCGGTGGCGTTGCCGGAGGACCAGGAGGGCCTCCGCTCCAGCCGGGACAAGCCGGACCGGGGCAGCAGCAGCAAGGCGGCGGAGGAGGAGGTGGGCCTCCTCTGCCGCAGACGACGCAGAGCATGCTCCACCAGAACATCCACCAGAGGCTCCTGCAGCAGCAGCATCTGGGCGGGGGGTCGCCGGCCCAGCACAGCAGCCCCATGAGCCCCCAGCAGCAGATGGCACAGTCCCCCCACCTCCAAGGACAAGGGGGACTCGGCCCCGCGGGGTCGCTGAGCAGCCAGGTCCGGTCGCCGCAGCCGTCTCCGAGGCCGCAGTCGCAGCCTCCGCACTCCAGCCCGTCCCCCCGCATGCAGCCCTCCTCCCAGCCGCAGCCCTCCCCCCACCGGATCTCCCCCCAGACACAGACTGGCTCGCCCCACCCGGGCCACCTAAACCAACACCACCCCAGTATGGCGCCGCCCCAACCTCCACAGCCCCAGCAGCAGCAGCAGCAGCAGCAGCCGGGCGGGTCGGTAGATCCCGCTCAGTTCAGCTCAGACCAGAACTCCATCATGTCCCAGCTGAGCGGGATGACGGGGATGCACGGGGGGCAGGGGGGGCAGTCGGACATGTTGGGCGGGAATAACAACAGCAGCAACAACAACAACAACAACAACAACCAGGAGCTGGGAACGAACATTAATCACAGTTTAGACCTGATGTAGCCTCGACTCCATTGTGTCTCTCTGTCTCGACGCTCTGATCGGTTGCCCCTAACGACAAACTGCCACGAGAGGAGAGCGAGGCGGGACTTCGGGGTTTTAGAAGTTTTTATTTTTTATTTAAATATTTTTGTGATGTATAAATAAGAACTGAAGCTTCCTTCCTATGGGAGATGCAACATAAATCTTAGAAGTCAATAAATGAATAAATTAAAAACAATGGTAAGTTATTGCTGTTAATATATATCTATATATTTTTGCCAATTGTGTACAAAAGGTGGAAGGGCAGTGTTTCAGGTTGAAGATATTTCTTCCTTAGTCTATGACACAATATTTTTGGGGACTGAGAATTTTGCCTTTTTATGAATATTTTTAAGATTTTAAATGTGGCTAAAAATTAAAAGTGAGTTGACACGATGTACCTTTTTTTATTGTTTTTTGTTTTTTCCTCAAATACCCAGTCATAATTGTATCTATTTTGCAGAGAGTAATTATTATATTTTATTTCTGAATTTATTATTTTTTTTCTTCCCTCGACGGATCGTTAATACAAGCATCAACATATCTTCTGTTACAGGAATCTTTTTTCTGGACAGTTTTCACAGCTTTGTACATTTTACAGCGACTGCAACAATTCACATATATAGAATTTTATATGATAGGGGGGAGGGCGAGGGGGAGGGGGGGTAAATGCAATTTGATTTTGACATGTTTATTTTGTTTATAAGTTGGAATTAAACCTTACAGTGTTTTCGGGGAGTGGGTGACACTGGGTTGTATTTTTTTCTGCAAACAGTGGCCCCCATCTGCAGAACAAATCCTTGCACCCATGGGCCACCTCTCCACCTCCATCTTCAGTTCTCCTATGAATGTGCACACCTTCCTTTACCCCACCCCTGCTAAAAAAACGGAGGGATGAACTGTTGATATCTGATCGTGCAGCTGTCCGAAGCGAATTGTGCTTCTGTTTCAAGCTGTCCTAATTGTTAAAAAGGTTGCGTGTACATATATATTCCAGCCTTGTTTAAGAACTGTGACATAGAGAAGAGGTCTGGTTTTTTTTTGGGGGGGGGGGGAAATCCTGCCTGTATCCCAAAACCCCCGACGGTTTCTCTTTCACTACTTTCCCCCTTTTATTCCTCATCCGCAGCCACACGTTTAATTCAATGTTAGTACTGTACAAAGTAAGAAATGGTGGACTTAGATACTGTTTTTGTAATGAAAGAAGTGAAAGATGTAAAAAAAACAAACAAAAAAAACAACAACCTGTACATACTTTAAGAGCAGAGGAATTATTTTTCTGCTGCTCGTTTCCCCTCGTTTGATTGGATATTTGCTGTATCTGTATAAAACTACAAAAAGTACTCCTGAGCTACTGTACAGTATTGAGATTTTTTTCTAAAAAGGTACAGTATGGGGTGTGGTCGGTCACAAGCACCAATGCGCCTTTTTCTGTGTATTTTTGACAAGGTTTTCGGGAGGGGGAGGGGTTTATCGCAACAAGTCACACACTCAAATCTTAGACGTGAACCTGCGCAACGTGGAGCCGAGACGGGTGGATTTTTCGAGGTGTGATCTGAAAGAGTTTAAATTTGGTCATTTAGCTTTTTACGGAGAGGACTGAAGACACACATGCTCACTATTTTTCTCAAAAAGGTTGGGCTTGCTGGGTATGGGGGGAGGGGACGCATCAGAACCAGGTGGCAATATATCTTGAGACTTATTTTATAAGAAAAAAACAAGGAAAAACTGTCTTTTATATATAGATATATTATTTAATTTTATTTTTTGGAAATAAAACTTGAAGCTACAGGAATTATTAGATAAAAACATGTTTTGTTTTGTATTAAAGATGTTATGGTGATGCAAAAAGACACTGCAGACAGTCATTCAGTTTGCCCCCGGGGGAGGCCGCGGAGTTATATTCTACCATCCTTTTTAAGAAATGTTTCATGTACATGAATATAGTTGTAAACATACTGAATCACTGTACAAACTGATGGCAACTGAACAAATAGTTTTGTTTTTAATCATTTCTTCTCCTAAAAAGAGACTGGAAATAAGACTATTTAAATATTTGTTTAGTATTCAAATGGAATCTTTGACCACTTTTTTTTCGTTCCTCTTGTTAACAATTTTTGGTGCTTGCTGAGAGAAAGCAAAAATTACTGTTGCTCCATTTTCATTAGTTTCTTTTTTTAAGTTATTTTGGTGGTCTGATTGTTTTTTGCCAATAAATTAATTGTACAATAAAGTATGTTTGTACCATTGGAAAAATACACAACTGTTGTTTGTTTTTTCATATTTATGACACATTTAAAATTACTTTTTAACGCACGTTTTTGGCATCACTTGGTGGAAAAAAATAATAATAAATAGCATTTTCCGATTCTTAAAGCTTTACATTTTCTAATTATGAAACTAGTGTGATTAGATGGATCATTATTGCTTTAAATAAGGTTAAATTGCGTGAGAGCACTGACAAGTTCATCTATGAAATAGTTCAGTATCATTATGCATCTTGGTCACAACTAAAAAACAATATTAAAATTGTTTGTTGAAAAATTTTAGAGCCAATATATTTTTTATCTGATTTCTAAAACTCATATTTAAGTGTGACCTCATAAAGCCAGTATCGTATATAATTTAACTTCAATATAAATAAGTATCAAAGTAACTATATACCAAAGTAACTAAGTATCAAAGACTATAAATTGGTCCATTTTAGTCCATTTAAAATGTGACCCTTTTTGACAAAAATTATTTTTTTGGACATCCCAATGTAACTAAATACAAAAGTTTTGGTAACGCTTTATAATAAGGTCCTTAATAACCATTAATTAACAAGTAATAAGGCATTGTTCTCGCTTTAGAAAATAGCGTAGCATAGTTCACTTATAGTTAACTTATAATAGATGAGCAATAAAGTATATTTTAATATCAATAAGCAAACAAAATAAGATTAATAAAGGCATGGCAAAGACATAATGGGTGGGTCATGGGTGTTTGTAATGCCATTATTAACACTTATATAAGCTTATAAACACACAATAATGTTAATAAGCATCTTGTAAGGACTTACAAGGGCCTTATTACTTGTTAATTAATGGTTATTACAAGGACCTTAATATAAAGCGTTATCAAAGTTTTTTTTTAAAAAGGCTCCATCTTATATTTCAGTTTTTGTCAAAGCAAGACCTCTCCAGAGTTATCAATATTTTCTTTTGACCCCTTCCCTTGACTTAGTAAAAATATGCATCCATAACACCCTTTACACACCCCTTTTAAAGAAGAAAGTTAAGAAAAAATAAAGAAAAGATCAGAATTTCTTCATGAATACCAAATCTTCTTAAATTTTGTCTTTAGGGCAAAGTTAAGAAAAAGTGGCACATTTTATTCTTAAGAATGCTTCATGAATCCGGCCCCTGATATAATAAAATGCATGATTTTATGCTGTAATGACTCTCGGATCAAGATTTATTGATATAATGGAGACAGTCTTGTCCTTTAAAGGTCTGAGTGTATTTTGTCTACACAGTTAATGACAGAAATTGAAGTTCAACTTCTGAAAGTCAAAGAAAAAAAAAGCCTTGTCAAAATGTATTCCATTTGCATTAACAGATCCTAAATGACAGAAAAATTAAAAGGCGAAAAAATGTCCAACTGCATCTATGAGTAACTGGAAACACGTCAATAAGCAAAAGAACAAGCAATTGAAGTTATATTAAACATGAGCAACATTTATTGTAGTATTACCATAGAAATATTCTATACACAATGACAATTGATAGACTGGAGCAGGTAATGTGCAGGTTTACATCACAATAAAGTGCGAGGTTTCTTTTTCGTGGACGAAAGCAGCACAAGCGACCACATCAGGCAACATCACATCCAGGTGCTTGTTTTGTCATGTCAGTACATTTAGATATGGCATCACCTCAGTGGTTATCACAAACGGTATAAAAACTATTCTGTGCACTCATCTGCACCACAAATACACAGGTCATCTTCAAAGAATAAATATACATTCAGGTCAATGTAGAAAAATAAGGACTAGAAATACATGTTTGTCCCCTCCAGCGTCTTTAAAGACGTCTCCTCTTGTTTCAAGTCTGGAAAGCTTCTGTGGAGGATCGTGCATTCAGACATACGGAAGCCAACGAAGCTAAGACAGTATACTGTGTGTGTGTGTGTGTTCTTGTACTTCCTACATAGTGAGGACCGGAACATGTTTTTAACCAACAGAGTGAGGACATTTTTGCAAAGTGAGGACATTTCGGCCGGTCCTCACTTCTTTAAAGGCTTTTTGGAGATTTCAGACTTTGTTTTAGGGTTAAGGTAACAAATTAAGTTTATGTTAGGGTTAGTTTTGGGCATTTAGTTGTCATGGTGAAGGTTAGGGCAAGGGGCTAGGTTATAACAAGGTTATTATAGTTAACGAAAACGAAACAAAATAACAAAAACTAGAATTGAAAAAACATTTTCGTTAACTGAAATAAAAATAAAAATGAGAGTTTAAAAAAAAAAGGTAACTGAAACTGTATCATGTGGTTACAAAACTAAATATGTCTTTCGTTTTCATCTTTGTCAACTTTTCCATACATGATGATGGATAAATCAAAGGAAATAAAGGCAAAATTTACTGTGACCTCTTTAAATCTCCCACCCAACAAATACCCCATTACAAAAAACTAAAACTAATAAAATCTAAACTAAAACTAAAGCATTTCAAAAAAATAAATACTAAACTAAAACTAGCAAATCCATTCTAAAAACTCATTAAAACTAACTGAATTTGAAAACAAAAATTCACAATGAAATTAAAACTAAAACTGATGAAAAATCCAAAACTATAATAACCTTGCAAGGGAATTCACTGTTCCAATGAGGGTCCTCACAAAGATAGTACAAGAATGTGTGTGTGTGTGTGTTCTTGTACTTCCTACATAGTGAGGACATTTTTGCAAAGTGAGGACAATTCAGCCGGTCCTCACTTTCTTTAAAGGCTTTTTTGAGATTTCAGACTTTGTTTTTGGGTTCAGGTTACATTAAGTTTATGTTTGAAAAAAAGATAATTAATTAACTAACTGAAACTGAATTGTGTGGTTACAAAACTAACTAAAATTATAGTGAAAATGTCCTTCGTTTTCGTCTTTGTCAACTTTTTTTATTACGTAATGAAGATGGATCAGACAAAGGAAATAAAGGCAAAAATTTACTGAGATCTCTTTTAATCTCCCACCCAACAAATACCCCATTACAAAAAACTAAAACAAATAAAAACTATACTTAAACTAATGAAAAATTCAAAACTATTATAACCTTACAAGGGGAATTCACTGTTCCAATGAGGGTCCTCACAAAGATAGAAGTACAAGAATGTGTGTGTGTGTGTGTGTGTGTAAAGGTTAGAGAGAGACATTAGCCCTAAAAGCTCCACAAACAACAAAATGATGCAACATCAGGCACTTCCATTCCCTGCAGCTTCATTGTCACACAGACAGTTTGGAGATCACAAGACGCTGAGCCATCATCATCATCATCATCATCCTCAGTGGGGATAAACAACCTGTGGACCAATGGGACGGCCCCGTGGGAGATTCCACTGACATGACACACCAGATCCCGTGTCCACTGGGCGGGAAGCCAGCAAAGTCAGAGTTGGGCTTTTATTTTGAAAATTAGTGACATTGGTATTTCCAGAGTGTGTAAAGCTGCTGGGAAACTTCTGAGTTTCAATTCATCTTTTCTCACTGAATGATTTAAATGATTCATTTTGTTCAATGGAGGGATGTTTCAGCCCATTACCTTCAAATTGCATATACTTTATAAACTGCTCACCATTTCTTAAAGCACACTACGGCTCTTTAGATTAATTTCCTACCTTCCAGGCAGCAACAGGTTTCTGTTTATTTTTGATCGAGTTAGCTCAGATGTTATGGAATGGTATAATATAATGTTTGACTTATATTCTATTCACACATTGTTGTGTTTTGTACCAGCAATTGATGCCTTTAAAATATGGAACCCAATATGTATTATTTCATAATATCATTGTTAATTTTCATGTCTTTATTTTCTTTCTTTTTTTTTCTTTATCTGTGATCCAATTGGTCATTTTTGATTGTTTGTTTGTGTGTAGTTAAAATGAGCCATATCTTTTCTAAATGCTTCAATACAAATAATCTAATGACATATTTAGAATATATAAAACAATCTGAGGGGGTCCTTTCTGCATAACGAGTGCTTTTACTTTAGATACTTTGAGTACATTTTGATGCTGATACTTTTGTACTTTTACTTGTTGTGGAGTAATATCACAGTGTGGTATTAGTACTTTTACTTAAGTAAAACTGAATACTTTTTCCACCACTGCTGCTAACAAACCCAGCTTCTATAATTGAAGGTAAACCAAAATAAAAACCCAAGCCGTTGCTCATGTTCTACCAGGTTAGACAGGAAGATTCTGTTCTCATTACATTAACTGTAACACAATTTAAATACATGGAAGTTGTCATAATGTAAGGTACACTACAGGCAAAAAGTTTGGAAGCAAGATCAAATTTGTACATAAAAATATCATAGTTTCATTGCTATACTTTGCAACACAATAAACGTGATTATTATATAAAGAGTCACTTATTAGAACACATTTTTACTATAATTATCAGGTCTTTGGGTTTTTATTGCTTAGACTTTGTGTATCCTTCTTTCTTTAATGTATAAATCTGAACTCTTGTTTCTTTACTCAGCTGCTTCAGTTTGATCCATTTCTGTGGTAGTTTGTCAGAGATATGAACACAGTTGAGATTTATTGGGATTTTTGTATCCAAACTCTCAAAAGCCAAAGAGCTAAAGTGAATAATGCAAACTGTGATTAGTTTCCCTCCTCGTCTCCTCTCCTGTCTCCTTGTCTCCTCTTCTGTCTCCTCTCTCATCTCCTCTCCTGTCTCCTCTCTCATCTCCTCGTCTCCTCTCCTGTCTCCTTGTCTCCTCTCTCGTCTTCTCTCTCCTCTCCTTGTCTCCTGTCTCCTCTCTTGTCTCCTCTCCTGTCTCCTCTCCTTGTTTCCTCTCCTCTCTTGTCTCCTCTCTCGTATCCTCTCCTTTTCTCCTCTCTCATCTCCTCTCCAGTCTCCTTGTCTCCTCTCCTTGTCTCCTGTCTCCTCTCTTGTCTCATCTCCTTGTTTCCTCTCCTCTCTTGTCTCCTCTCTCGTATCCTCTCCTTGTCTCCTTTTCTCCTCTCTCATCTCCTCTCCTGTCTCCTTGTCTCCTCTCTTGTCTCCTCCCCTTGGTTCCTCTCCTCTCCTCGTCTCCCCTCCTCATCTCCTCTCCTGTCTCCTTGTCTCCTCTCCTTGTCTCCTCTCCTTGTCTCCTCTCCTGTCTCCTTGTCTCCTCTCCTTACTTTTTCACTGAAGTTGTGACTCTTCCAAATTTTCTCAACCCTAAAACTAAGCGCTTCTTTTCTTTTCTTAACATTTATTCAGCAATGATCAGCTAACATCAATGTATACCTAAAGGCAAATTGAGGAAAATGGTTCAATTTAATAAAGGTAAAGTCTGATCATGCAGTAAAAACATCCAAAAATCCAAATAATCCATACTGGTTTTTAAGAATGCCATTGTGAAGAGAAAACTGAAGTTGCTTCCAAACGTTTGTCCTGTAGTGTAACTGGAAGGTAGGAAACCAATGAAACCTTTTGGTATATTTAATACAATAGTTGTCAGTCATGTAAACTATGTGATTTACCCTGTCGCTCCTCAACATGTACAGTAAATACAGTGCAATTCATCCTTCATTCTGTTTCTTCGTTTTGGTACAATACTCAGTCATCACGTGTGTGTGTGTGTGTGTGTGTTGTATGAGTTGAGATGGAGAGGAAACTACAGTGTGTCTTTGCATTAATAGAACTGTACTGGAGAAGAAAGGCATGCAGGCGGATCAAATCATCTCTCAGAGGGTTTTGAAACGCATACAGGACTAAGCCACGTGTCGTACAGTAGTAACAGTCTATGTGTTCACAGGTTACAGCTACAGCACTGCATGTTAGTATGGGACTGACAGCTAGAGACTCCTCACTGTAGTTTGGAGTATGTACAATATGTCCAGTACTGACCGGTTAGCTTAGTGTGGAAGAGACGGAAACAGCGGCCATGTTTACATGCACAGAGAACTTTTCTTCTTCCTCTGCTTTGTGGTTACACACACACACTTTATACTCTTAAATCACTCTTAAACCAGATCTGATGACTGTCGTTTTTTGGGTGAAATGTGCAAATGCAAGCTTGTTGAGTGCTCAATCTTGCAGGGCAACCTCTTATCACAAAATAAAAGCATGAGGAACCAATACTGGAGCGGGATTCAAAACACATTAACCCTTAACCCATTGAAGCCTGGAAATACGTCGTTTTGTAGTATTTGTATAAGCTCTCAAATACCTTTTTGAATTTCATTTCTATCTGCTACAGAGGCTGAAAAATCTATTATTTAGTAGAAGAGTTGACACTTTTTTTTCCAGAATTTTCAGAAAATTAGAGGCTTATTTTAAAATCGCCCAGCAATTTTTCAGGCCTCAATGGGTTAATAGGGCTCTCATTGAAATACTTGCAAATTCCAAATTTCAACCCTAGAGAATATTGGAGGATATTACATACTGCCTTAATGTGTAAAAAAAAAACATACAAAAATAATATTTTGAGAAAAACGTTTACGAGATTAAAGTGGCAAATCTACGAGAAACAAATGTGCAGATTTATGAGATTTAAAGTGGTGAATCTGGGAGAAAAAAAGTTGCTTTTTTCCCCACTTTCTTTCCCGTAAATCTGCGACTTTTTTCGCACAGATTTGCCACTTTAAATCTCTTAAATCTGCGACTTTTTTCTTGTAGATTTGCCATTTTAATCTAGTAAATTTACAACTTTTTTCTTGAAATATTACCTGAAGTTACCAAATATAGTTCTCTGCTCGATAAAGGGTTAAATACAGTGTTCAAGTGTCAAATTCCCCTTAATTTTGAAAATCTGTTTTTGTTTTTTTGTGCTGTGTGCGTGAAACTAAAGAGGGACATAAAGCTGCTTCAGGCCCTTTTGGCTGCAAGTAAAAAAATCCATCACCAGAAAGTGGTTAAATCCAACACCACCTACAATTAACGATTGGCAAGGAACAATTCTGGAAATATTCAAGATGGAAAAGATGACTTATTGTTTGAGGACCCAAAAAGTTATACCAAATTTGGGGAAAATGGATTGAATTCATAACCCCCAACTCGTGCAGACTTTGCATGATCCCTTTGACATATTTATTCATTTATTATTCACCTTGTCATTGATGGAAATTAAAATAAGTAAGCTCCCTCACTTTATTGTATATAGTTGTCATTTAAAGACTGTTAGTCTGATGTTTACTGAATGATAAACCTTCTATATTCAATGGACAATATAACACTGAACAATAACATGATTGTTTGTTTGGAAGAATACTCTACAGGGAACTTTTTACATGATAAATCAAGAGCCATCATATATAAAAGCTCATATATCTGAAATGGCACGACCATTTTCAACTGTTGGATAGTGGAAGTTTATTCCAAAGGGCAACATTAGCCCTCAGCTAGGCCAAAGTGCTCCTGCTAACTGGAACTGGCTCTTCTCTTTTCTGTGGATAAAATGCAACTACACTGGGTTCTACCTTCAGATATGAGACCCTCTGATCCTGGAAGTCTAGCTGCTGTGTTCGATTGTCTTAAGGATATCAACTGTTGGACGGCCCAAAACTTTGTTCACCTCAATAACTCCAAAACTCCAAATCTGGGAGTCACATTCGACTCCAGCCTTACTTTTGACCCACGCATCAGAAAAGTTGTCCAGTCCTGTTTTTTTCCATTTACTCTCAATCTCCAAAATCAAACCCATGTTGTTCCCCTCTGACCTGGAAAAAGTCCTTCATACTCTCATATTCTCCTGTTTAGATTACTGTAACTCCCTCCTCTCCCAGAATCCCTTTCTGGCCTCCAACTGGTTCAGGACGCAGCAGTTCGGCTTCTTACCAGTTTTAACCCTTTATCAGGCAAAGAACTATATTTGGTAACTTCAGGTAATATTTCTAGAAAAAAGTTGCAAATTTACTAGATTAAAGTGGCAAATCTACAAGAAAAAAGTAGCAGGTTTAAGATATTTAAAGTGGCAAATCTGTGCAAAAAAAGTTGCAGATTTACAAGAAAAAAGCTACTTTTTTGTCACAGATTCACCACTTTAAATCTCGTAAATCTACGATTTTTTTTCTCTTAGATTTGCCACTTTAATCTAGTAAATTTGCTACTTTTTTCTCAAAATATTACCTGAAGTTACCAAATATAGTTCTTTGCCTGATAAAGGGTTAACAGACGACATCATAAAACTCAGATTTTAGCTTCTTTGCTCCGGCTCCCTGTTCGTTTTAGGATTGATTTTAAGATTTTCCTGATCACTTTTAAAGCTCTTTTAGGTCTGGCTCCGAGCTATTTAACAGAATTACTAACTCCATACGAGCCGACCCGCGTCCTCGGATCCTCGGCTCCTTCTGACCGTTCCAAAGTCAAAACTAAAAACCAAAAGTTGCCGGGCTTTCTCCACCAGAGCGCCCCGACTTTGGAAGAAGCTGCCCGATGAGATAAGACGCTCAGAGTCACTAACTTCTTTTAAATCACTTCTTAAAACCCACTTTTTATCTCACCACTCCTTTTTACTTCTTCACTTTTTACTTTTTTTTACTCGTTTTACCTTTTATTTCCTGTGTATCTAAGAATGTCTTGTGATTGTTCCTGCTCTGTCTCTTATTGTTTTTCTCTGCTCTCTGTCAAAGCACTTTGTAAACTGCTGTTTTTAAAAGGTGCTATATAAATAAAAATATTACTATTATCATTATTATTTCTAGGTTCAATGCACATATATTTGCACCAACTTCCTCATAGAAATCACAACCAGTTATCACTATCCAACACCCCTTTCATTCAAAGTAACTCAGACCCACCACATTAAAAATGAACTCCTGAACTTGAACACAACATTGAGTGGAGTTCAGGTGACTCTGTGCATGTAAACGTACCACTGAGCAGACTGGAAGAAGCAGGCGAGAGGGAAGAACAAAGTGAGAGGTTACTGAGAGGGAATAAAACCCCCGTTGATCAAACAAACACTGTGACCCTCTCGCGTTGCCCTCGCCACCAACCTACTCTGACATCACACATCAGACCTCCAGGCCCCAGTCCCTGAAGAAGCCTTTGGCCACTCTCGACTCTCGGAAAGTCACTGTGAGGGAGTTGAGGGTGACGTCCGTGACCGTCACCTCCTCCGGACCCATGATGGGCTTCCAGACGGCGTCCAGCTTCTCCGACACGGCGACCCGGTCCGGTCCGATAGAGGAGCTCCACTCGTCGGTTCTCTCCTGTCCTGAGTGAGACAGGAAGACGGAGAGAGGGACAGAGGGAGGAGAGGGGGCAGTTGATTGTATCAAGCCTATCACATGTGTGCTGTTATTGAGTTAACCTGCAAGCACTGACCTGGAAAAATGATGAAAGAGCTTAAGGCAACAACAACAGCTGGGGAGAATGACATTTTCGAGGCATTGGACTGCAAAAAAATATATTTTGCAGCTCTTTTTATTGATTTTTCAAAGGTGCTTGATACAGCTGATCATGTCATCCTGGCTGAGACACAATATTAGATTATGTGAGCGTGCCAATTATTTGTCAGCTATAAAACCACATGTCCAGACTACTGGATTTTCCTCCTGTATCAAAAGGTGTGCCACAGGGTTCTATACTCGGACCCCTGCTTTTTTTCAATTCATGTAAATAATCTTTGTGATAATTTATCAAGTGCTGAGTTCAGTGGCGGACTCAGACTGTTAGAAGGGCAGGGGCAAAAAAATAAAAACATTGGGCCCCACCGGCATGAAAATAGCTATGATGCATCATGTATGATGAAATATTAGCATTAAGTTAAAAGGAGAACCAGATCAAAGTAATTAATGATATGGTACTGACAATTAAAAGTATCGCACCAAACCATCTAGGGGGGTCTGGGGGGCATGTACATTTTTAAGTAAAATGCATCTATTTTGTGCACTTTGAGAGCTAAATGAGAGCAAACATCTCACATAACATTATTCACAGTTGGGTGATACCGTATTATAGAATCTCTAGAGGGCACATCATCATAATTTATTGTATAAAGGGGCACCCTAGAGGGCAATCAATACGTTTTTTCATGTGTAAAGGGCAGCCAATAAGGCACTTCCTCTCATTTTCAGCACTGTAGAGGGCACTTTCGCGCACTTTTTCAACCACGGAGGCACCAAACAGGAAAAAGGGCACTAGAAGGGCACTAGAAGGGCACCAGAAGAGCACTCATTAAGGCACGTTATCGAATTTTCTTGCACTAGAGGGCACATCATCATAATTTATTGTATGAAGGGGCACCCTAGAGGGCACCAAATCATTTTTTGCATGTGAAAGGGCAGCCAATAAGGCACTTCCTCTCGTTTTCACCACTCTAGAGGGCACTTTAGCACGCTTTTTCAACCGTTTTTCAACGCCCCTTTTTTTTAAAAACTCTCGTTTTTGTTTTCCTCCATACCTTGGTATGGAGGAATTTTCATACTTTTATATACATGGAGTGTTTTTGCCTCTCATCCCTTACTGCAAAAGATCTTGATGCTTCTCATCATTGTACCTGCACCAAAATGTTGCTGAAACTTATCAAAGTGTTAGAAAACGATCAAACAAATCACTGTTTGGCTCTATTATTGGCAAAATTGTTGTCTGTGTCTACAGGAAAGTTCATGAAAAGTCAAGGAAACTGGGCCATGATGGTGATTAGAGCCGACTGACACACTTACCATTTAAAGTGCCTGCGCTCTTCTCTGTTGTCTCCTTTAGTGCCTCCTCTTTCTCCTCCTCCTCCTCCTCCTCCTCCTCCTCCTCCTCTTCACTTTCTACATTGTCCTCCTCGTCCTCTTCTTCCTCCTCTCCCCGGCCATCCCAATCTTCTTCTGTGGGACTCGGAGGGTTTGAGTCAAGGCACGTGAACCTCCTGGGATTGCTTTCCTGATGTGGGTCCTGCCTGAGGGCTCCATATGACCGATCTTCATCTTCGGGGAGCAGAGAGCGTGTCAGGGAGAGACGCAGGCGAGGCGGAGGTTCAGCTGGAGTCTTGTGAGCGCTGCGCAGATCCATGGTGTAGACTGTATCCTGGATAAAGATCAAGGAGAGAACCACAAGCGGGTTACATTTACATTTAGTCCTTTAGCAGGTCTGAGCAGGGAGGCAAACCAGGAAGTGCCTTAAGCTGCATTCTACCAAAAATTCCAGCAGGGGGCGCCAAGTTTGGCTGCAGAAAGATTTCTGTCCATTATTTTTAATGCAAAATGAGAAAACTTCTCACTTGATTTATTACCTCAGAATTTTTTTTTAGGACAACACTATGGTCTCAATCACTAGTAAAAAAAATCACCTTCAAGACAATTTGATGTTAATAGTGTAAATAATGGCCCCATTTAGAAGAAAATAGAACAAAAAAACAAACAAAAAAAAGGACGTTTAGCGGTTTGGGCTCATAACTTTGACTCTTTTACACTGTATTTTCACTTAATGACGGTTTATTTGGAGGTTTTGCTCAATAAAAATGTCTTATTATTATTAATAATAATAACTTTATTATCTCAGTAAACATTTTCCTCATGAGTTTATTCTCCGGTTTATGGTTTTCTTCTTATAATTTTGACCCTTTCACAGAGTAATTTCAGTTCATCAAACTTATTTGTAACATTTGGTCTCTCAAAAATATCTTGTTCAGTATTCTGTTGTACAAAAAACACCCTTAAGAAGTAGGCTGTTAATTGTTTCCGGTAAGTACATTTTGTTTTAAGTCTTTCTTAGCCAGAATAAGCATTAGCAGCACAAATAATATAAGACGCAAATTACGGACGCCCCTTGCTAATAGCGGTAGCTGGTAACTTTACATTTAGTCATTTAGCAGACGCTTTTATCCAAAGCGAATTACAGGAAGAAAAAAGCAAACAATCAAGGTATAGTGCAGTAAGAGCCATTAGTGCAGCAATAAGTGCTAGTGACAATTCTTTAAGGAGTAGAATTATCTTATTATAATATAATATATATAATGTTATTAGTGGTGCTAGGAGAGAAGATGCTCTCTGAAGAGCTGGGTCTTCAGGAGTTTTTTAAAGGTAGAGAGGGGTTAATAGATGCAGGATGCAAAAGGCTGATTAACATAATGGAGCATAATCCAACATGGAGTTAACCCTTTATCGGGCGAAGAACTATATTTGGTAACGTCAGGTAATATTTCGAGAAAAAAGTTGCAATTTTACTAGATTAAAGTGGCAAATCTACAAGAAAAAAAGTCGCAGATTTAAGAGATTTAAAGTGGCAAATCTGCACGAAAAAGTCGCAGATTTACGAGAAAAAAGTGGAAAAAACAACTTTTTTCTCCCAGATTCACCACTTTAAATCTCATAAATCTGCACATTTTTTTCTCGTAGATTTGCCACTTGGTTTTTTTTTTACACATTCTGGCTGTATGTAATATCCTCCAATATTCTCTAGGGTTGAAATTTGGAATTTGCAAGTATTTCAATGAGTGCCCTATTAAGGGTTAAACAAGTATAAAGTAATATACAAGTAATGCACAGTTGACAATACAAAATGTCACTTTTGTATTGAACTAACCTGTAGAATGAGTCTTTTGGCTTTGGATCCTTTTCTCCTGTGCCCCAAAGCTCTCTCTCTCTGCAACACACTGTTAAAAGTAGGCATTGGGTTACATCTCTGCATGACATAAGGAAAACATACATTGATAACGATGACCTGTGGAGTTTTTCCATTCCTCCAGTAACCGACGGAGCAGTGTTTTACTAATCGGTCCCTATTTTGTTCAACATCCTGCTGATGCACAGATGGTGCAACCCAACAAAAAAAAGACAACCTGTATTCTTTCTAATGGTCAGCAGGGGGCGACCTGACTGATGTGAAAAACCAAGTCAGATTGTATCAGGCGGCAACCTCCTGGTCTGAGCAGGGAGGCAAACCAGGAAGTGCCTTAAGCTGCATTCTACCAAGAATTCCAGCAGGGGGCGCTAAGTTTGTCTGCAAAAACATTTCTGTCCATTAATTTCAATGCAAAATGAGAAAACTTCTCACTTGATTTATTACCTCAGAATTTTTTTTTAGGACAACACTATGGTCTCAATCACTAGTAAAAAATCTTCTTCAAGACAATTTGATGTTAATAGTGTAAATAATGGCCCCATTTAGAAGAAAATAGAACAAAAAAACAATAAAAAAAGGATGTTTAGCGGTTTGGTCTCATAACTTTGACCCTTTTACACTATATTTTCACTTAATGACTTATGAATTAATTTATGAATTAATTTGGAGGTTTTGTTCAATAAAAATGTCTTATTAATAATAATAATAATAACAATAATAACTTTATTATCTCAGTAAACATTTTCCTCATGAATTTATTCACTGGTTTATGGTCTTCTTCTTATAATTTTGACCCTTTCACAGAGCGTTTTCAGTTCATCAAACAAATATCTTGTTCAGCATTCTGTTGTACAAAAAACACCCTTAAGAAGTAGGCTGTTAATTGTTTTAAGTCTTTGTTAGCCAGAATTAGCATCACAAATAATATAAGGCGCGAATTACGGACCAACCTTGCTAATAGTGCTAGCTGGTAACTTAGCATTTGCTATAGATAGATAGATAGATAGATAGATTACTTTATTCATCCCCGAAGGGAAATTCGGTTGTCACAGCAGTCCGGTATTCAAGTACAATAAAATACAATAGAATAAAATACTGAGGTAGCATAAATAAAAACAACAGTAGAAAAAAACACAGAACAGAACAAGAACAAGGACACTTAAGAAGTTAAGAAAAGAACATCATCAGTTGGTAGGATGGTTGGCAAGATGATGGTAATAATTAAACTGGTGATATGATGGCAACAATGCTATAGTGACTAGACGGTATATAATAATAATAATAGTACAGTATATAATATATATATATAATATAATATAATATAATATAATATGTAATAGTAGATAATAAACAATATAAAAGTAAAATGAAAAAATATAAATAGAGTAATTATAAGTAAAGTAATATAATATATAATAATAAAAATAATAATAATAATAATAATAAATAAGGCCTGTAAGGCCGGTATAATAATAATAGTAGTATATTACAGTATATAGTAATAATAGTAATAATGGCAGCAACAGTATATATAATAATAATAATAGTAATAATATTAATAACATAGCAAAGTGTCGTGCATAGATTTAGTGCAAAGGTTTAGTGCATCTCAGTAGTATGCTATGCTAATGGTTCCTGCTGGGCTGGCAGCCTGTGTTTAGCATGGACTCGGGTTCTCAGTCAAATTCACCCTTCACTTCCCAGCTCCACGCTATTGTCTAACTAGCTAACTAGCTAACTAGCTAGGGCCCAAGTGTCAAGTGTGAAGTTTCAAAACGGTTGTTCAGAGACCAAAGGGTGGTGTCACAGTGGCTAGTTTTGTTTAATAAGCTTTTTATGGAGAGAAACCCATCCTCACAGACCAAACTATAAAGACTCTGCATTGCATTTACAGTACCATTATAACTGAAGGCAGATGTGTGTCTGACCCTCTTTAGAGATGATTTAGGAGACAACATTCTCCTTAAATCCTTGAAGCCTTTAGATGTGGATTTTACGTGGTTTGGCATATTTTAATCCAACAACCCAGAACACATGGTAATAACAGCAGAAGAGAGGTCTCAGGCTAATGAGTCATAATCTCTTTATGATTAATATAATGTATGAAGACAAGTGTTTTATTCTGCACATTCCTGCTCCACTATGTGTCAAATCCCTCTGGGAGTTTTCTGGATTCAGGCATTGCTTTTCATTAGGCGAGTATTAAATGTGGAGTAGAGCTTACTTCTCTTCATAGGCCTGCACCAAGCGCTGGTCCAGGATGTGTTCCTCAGGCTCCCATGTGCTATACCTGTAACACACAACAAAAAGGTAGCATTAATGCAATATTGTTAAACATTTTCGAATTGCATTGACATAACATTATGAAGCAGTGGAAGTACTGTACAGGGCTGGGTGATAATTATCAATTGCTTCAAGTGGCTCCTTAGTCATGTCATGCATTGCACATATAAAAATAGGCGACTGGTTATAGTAACTTTAAGCATTCAGCCTTCTGAAAACTTAAGTGAATAGCCTATACGGCCCTGCAAAGTCTAACTGCAGTAACTACATTTTTGGTTTTAAAATTGAGTTATAACTGAAAACGAACTCCTTGATGTCTGTTTTATCTTGTGACAAAGTTTAAGATTTCAATTTTGCTTTATTTCAGAGAAATAATGATATAAAAATTCCAGTAACTACAAAATCCAACTCAAAACCAAAGCTTCACTTTGACTGTGATACAGTGTAGCCTTGTATTTCTTCATTGTGTTGAATAGTGAATACAAGAATAATAGAAATTATAAGTTTATTTTAAAGGGAAATGATTATCTAGATAGTGATCAAGTAAAAAAGTGAGATAAAATGATATTAAGACTAAAATATAACATTACTTTATAATATTAAGTCTTAAATACACAAATATTTGAATAGAGTTGTTAAACACTTTTAAATACACTGATAACAAAATCAATTTGAAAATGTTTATTCACTGAAAACTAAATATAAAAGCTGAAAGAAGACAACAACATTGTAGTTATTGCTCTCTGCTTTTCTATTACTATTAGAACCTTTTACAGCAAAACCAGAGTGCAGTAACTACATTTTTGGGGTCAAAGGTCAAATAAATCGTCATGATTTTTGAGCATAAATATTACATCATCAATACATGTAGAAATAAGTGTCATATAACTTACCTACATATAACCCATTTGGCTGGCCAGTTACAAAACTTTTAAAAACTTAAAAAAAACTTTAAAGGAGTTTTTAACCCTTTGCGTAGTTACTGCAGTTAGACTTTGTTGGGCAGTGTACTTAAGTACAATTTTGAGGTACTTTTACTTTACTTGAGAATTTCCACATATGTAATTTCATACTTCTACTCCACTACATTTTAAAGGGAAATATTGTATTTTTTTTTTTACTCAACTACATTTAGCTGCCAGCTTTAATCACTTTTCAGGTTGAGATTTAACATGAAAATATACAATACATTTAAAATGATTACGCATGTTTATAAATTCAACCAGATAACAGAATATTAAGTAATTAAAATTAGCCCTACCAGGACAACAGTAAAATGCTGCTTCCATAAATGCATCAAAAATAATCATCCAAAATATAATTTGAATATATATAAAACAATCCAAGTGGGTACATTCTGCACCATGAGTACTTTTACTTTTGATACTTTAAGTACATTTTGATGCTGATACTTTTGTACTTTTACTGAAGTAAGTTTAGAATGCAGGACTTTTACTTTTAGTGGAGTAATTCTGCAGTGTGGGATTAGTACTTTTACTTAAGTAAGGGATCGGAATACTTCTTCCAACACTGTTATGAAGCATTGTGGGTATATGCTACAAATTGTTATCTTTGTTAATGAGCATTTTTATTCTGATACATTATTTTTTTTAAATGGCCATGCATGCTTCTGTGCATATGTATGAATTGTATGTATATGAATATAATGCAAATTCACAACTGTTATATAATACATCCATCCTTCTGATTATGTTTACATCAGGGGTCTCAAACTTAAATTACCTGGGGACCGCTGGAGGCAGTATCAGTATGACCAAAAAAAAGACACAAAATTACTAAAAAAAGACACAAAATGACTGAAAAACACTAAATTCCTTAAAAAAAAGACACAAAATTACGAAAAAAAGGCACAAAATGACAAAAAACGTAATTACTTTAAGAAACAAAATGACAAAAAAAGACAGAATTACTAAAAAAAGACACAACATTATTTAAAAAACACACAAAATTATTTAAAAAAGACACAAAATTACAAAAAAGACACAAAATTGTTATTTCTTAAAAGACACAAAATTATTTAAAAAAGACACAAAATTATAAAAAAAAAACAACCCACAAAATTATTTTAAAAAAGACACAAAATTACCAAAATAAGTAATTAAAGGGACCTTCCACACACAACACGGTAAAATGCCATTCATATAAAACTCACAATAAAATTTCATATCAAGGTGGGGGCCGCAAGTTTGAGACCCATGGTTTACATACTTACTTTGGAGGCCATCCTTTCCACTTCAACAGATACTCCACATTCCCCTGTGGAGACAAACAGTTTAAGAGCATCATCCGAGAAGTTAATTTCATAAATGACATGACAGAATATACTCAGCCCTTCTATAATACTATCTGAGAGAAAGGGTTTGGATTTCCTCTAAACTTGCAGGAAGAAGCTTCTTGTTAATGACGGCATCATTTGTGGGAGATGACATGCTTGTTAAGCTGTTATAAAAGTGAAACCAAAGGTTGTTCCACTCATGAGTGAATTATCATTTACAGCACAGTGTAAAACCACTTAAACACATTTCATCTAATTATCAAAATAGACTTCCCTCTCCTCCTGAGGCAGATACAACCCTCTATGAATTATAGTTTATAGTATCATAAAACTAATGTAAAATATATATCTATTTAAAAAAAAGAAGTGTAAGTAAAAATCAGAACTATTCACAGTAAATTAGAGGTTTTATTGCTGGATGATAATGATTATCAGCTGATTAAATTAACCTCCATTGTATAGATTTAACATCTTTTCCATTTAAATCTAGCTGTTGATAGAAGTTTATATGGGAGGAGGGTGTTGCTATGCCATTAAAAAATATCCATAATTAACAGATAATGATAAATGTACTGTATGTTTTTGATATAGCAGACAAACCACTCAGAGTTAGTCATCCAAGGTGACATCATCAGATAATAACTTCCAAGCTCTCAAAGGTATTCTCAGTGGGTGAGATCATCTTTTTTCCCGACTTCATTTTACTCACCCCATTCCCCATATACAGAAAAAAGGCTGTGTATTGGGTGAGTAGGTAATTAATGTTACCTCTAAAGCAGGGGTCTCAAACCCAAATTACCTGGAGGCCGCTGGAGGCAGTATCAAAATGATCAAAAACGACACAAAATGACATAAAAAAAAATAAATTACTTAAAAAAAGACACAAAATTACTAAAAATAAGACACAAAATTACATAAAAAAACTAAATTACTTTAAAAAGGAACAAAATTACCAAAAAGACACAAAATTACTAAAAATAAGACACAAAATTATTTTAAAAAGACACAAAATGACCCAAAAAATACATAAAATTACCAAAAAAAGACACAAAACGACTAAAAAAAGACACAAAATTATTAAAAAAAGACACAAAATTACCAAAAAAGACACAAAATTATTTTAAAAAGACACAAAATTACAAAAAAGGCACAAAATTACCAAAAAAGTAATTAAAGGGACCTTCCACACACAACATGGTAAAGTGCCATTCATATAAAACTCACATTTAACTTTCATATCAAGGTGGGGGCCACAAAATATCATCACGAGGGCCGCAATTGGCCCACGGGCCGTGAGTTTGAGACCCATGCTCTAAAGAATGCAAATATCATACTTTGGTAGGGTAATTATTGGTTTTATGGCAATTAGAAGTATAATTTGTAGTATTATTCAAAAGCATGGTTCAACTCAAGATGCCTCTGTGTACTCTGCTAAACCAAAAAACCTGAATAGATTTGGGTTTTATTTAAATTATTGCTAAAGTATTCACAAATTCACAGTTATCCACAAACAACCAAGTGGTTTCTGACATTTTAACAGCTAGTTGCAACATGAGTAGACATGTGTTTGCGTTGTAGATAGACAATAATAGTCCACTGAGTACTGCATGTGGTTTCAACATTGGTCTATCTATATTCTGTCTCTACTAAACTTTCACTTTACACTCTATGTAGCCTCACTTTAAGCTTAATGACAACACAAGTTACAGTTAGGAAGCACACTTATTAGTGGTATCCTTTTTACTCCAAATGCTGAGAATTCATCCATATTGCTGTTGCATTTACTGAATATGAAGATGTTTTATTTTAAATTGAACACTTGTAGACCTTGGACAAAACAAATAGAAAAAACAAAAATTAAAAAATCACAAGTTGCAGCCCTTCTGTATATTACAAGATATGTTTTAAAATTTTAAAATTAAAATTTTGCAAACTGTCTTAGCTGTCTCATTCTACTTCTACTTCTAATATTCAGATATATTTAGTGCTAATTGACAGAAAATGCAGCTACATTGGCATACTACCCAAGGCCAGAGAGACAGCTGTTTTTTAACCATGCATTTATGTAGAAAAACCAGTTGCATTGTTAAGAAAAAATGTGCTACACGTGTTATTGGAGGAATCCACTAGAGGGCAAGCTTTACTCCAAGAGCCATGTTGGCCAAATAAAGAGTAGAGACAAAGAGACAAAAAATGTCGGAATGGAGCCGCAAACCTTATTTTCAGCCTTAAAATAAAGATAAGACAGCCTACTAAGTCTAAATTGACCTTTAAAATTTTTTTTTTCAGAATGCAGTGAGGACCCACGTGCAAATGAGAGGCTGGACACTGAATAAATATCTCAAGAGATTTGGAATCGAAAGCTAGCCTAGCTAGGGAAACTCAAAACTAGACTTGAAGTTAGCTAAATTTAGAGGTTAAGGAGCCAGACTGAAGACTTTTGTAAGCTATGATGCATAGTTGACTAAAATGTAAAAAAAAAAAAAAAAAAAAGCCCAACATTTTTAAAATTGCGTATATAATTTACAAATTTTACAAATTAAGAATACAGATTTATTTGGGCATACACCAATTAAAAAATGAAAATGTCAAGAAATTAACATTTCATTTCAGATAATTTTTTGTTACAGGGAGCCACTGCAGCTGTTCTTTTAATGGAAAAACTTTTTATTTTTTACGGTAAAATATGGAATAAAATTGCAATCTTAAACGAGAAATCAACCGTGCTAATATCATTTTACCATAATATCGTCACACTGTTAAAATAAAAGTAATTTTTGTCAAAACTGTTACCCCTTTAAGATAATGGCCTATGTCAAGTGTGTGACTTAAGCGGATTTATTATGCCTAAGTTAAATTAAAATGTGACTCAGGCAAATTTTTGAACATGCCTTTGTGACTTAAGCAAGATATGGCAACACTTTATTTTGAAGGTGTCTACATAAGAGTGACATGAGCGTGTCATAAACATGACATGGGATGTGTCATGAACATTAATGACACTTTGAAGTAACATTAATGCTCATGATACTTGTCATGACAGGCTTGTGACTCTTATGTAGACACCTTCAAAATAAAGTGTTACCATATCTTGCTTAAGTCACAAAGGCATGTTCAAAAAAATTGCCTAAGTCATTTATTTCTCTTAAGTTACATAATTTACACACAGTGTTATTACTATGCCAATAGCCATCCTTTGTTACATCCTTTTTGAGTGAAATGATCAATAAATGTCATATGTTACACTTTTGGTGAAGTTTTTTGTGTTTCCTGCAAAACTTCAAAAAATGAGTTAGGCGATTATTTTAACAGGGTGACGATATAAAAAAAAAGTTGCATCGTATGTATTATGGTAAAGTTCTGGCAACCACAGCCGCCGTTTTTAAAAAAAAAATGTTTTAACCATAAATACAACAGGTCTTTTTTTAACAGTGCATGAATGGGGGGAACTAGTAAACACAGGAG
Source organism: Centropristis striata (assembly GCF_030273125.1). Taxonomy (NCBI): domain Eukaryota; kingdom Metazoa; phylum Chordata; class Actinopteri; order Perciformes; family Serranidae; genus Centropristis; species Centropristis striata. Next base: position 6,102,280 of record NC_081537.1, read on the forward strand.
TTTCAGGGGGCCCTCGTGCGCTCTGGAGGTACAATCATTTCTAGCTGCGCACCTACATCTGTCAACACCATATGGTAATTTACTAATACTCCAGCAAACAGGCCTAAAATGAATACATCTGGTTAATAACATCACCCCGTGTCCTCCCGCTGCCTCTTTAGCCGCACACCTGACATGTTAAGCTGTAGTGCAATGACAACACTCTCCACGTTACATTAAAGGGACATGCTCCTCCAACCCGCCCCCTTTATACAGCCCGCAATTAGATAACCAGATTAGTAGCGCAATTCTGTTCATTTAATCTCTCAAGCTTTTCATTTGCATACAAAGTAGCATCCCAAAAAATGTCTCCTATAAATACTGACAACATCCCGCGGGCTAAACGGACTGACACATTTAGTAAATAATCATAAAAGGTTACCTTTCTAACTCTTTTCTTGACGATTGATTCCACAGCAAACACTTGCTCCCCAATAGCTGACAGCTCCATCTCCGTGCACGCGGCCGTATTTGGCTTTTAACTGTCAAAGTAACGTCTTTCTCGTGACGTTTACGGTTTGTGACAGCGGTGCTTCGGCTCTGTCTTCCCGCGGAGGTTTTCTCCCTCAACCGCTTTGTTTTGCTGACAGTTTAAGGGCCCATTGAGGAGCGACTTCCTTCAGCGTCCAGTGACTTTACAAAATCTGCGACACATCTGCACACCGCTTCGCGCGCGACCGTTTTGCGAGAGCGCGCTCCCGTTTACAATGAGTCCGCGCGCGCCACCAGCTGCCTCATCACTCACTGTGTATGGATGGAGGATAAATCGTCACGTTAAAATGCGATTCTTATAACAGGGTGACGTAATAAAACGTCAAAATAAAATACTACGACGAGGAAATACAGCGCTCGTTTTGAGGACATAGTTTGGGAAAAAAAGCATGGCTTTTACCTCACAAATATTGTATTCATAACAAAGTGAAAGAAACTCATTTCAAAATTATTTACAAAATATATCCTGTTACCTCATTCATTTCAAAATTCATGGATGTGGACAGCTCTTGTGTGTTTTGTGGGCATGCTGATGAAACTTTGAACCATTTGTTTTTTGAATGTAATGCCATGTAATGTTGGTCTTTAGTATTTAGTGATTTTTTTCCATTTTACTGGGAAAATATTTTATTCATAAGCAAAAATGTTCAGCCTTGAAGCCAACCTTTCCTCATTTTTTGGTTGAATTTAATTCACTTTATAAATCCTTAGCCCTGGTTAAAAATAAAAAGAATACACAATTTTTAGATTACTATGAAAACATATTTGATGTACTCTCTGGCATTTTATGATGTAATGATTTTGTATTAGCTATTAGTATTTATTTATTTTGTTTTTTATTATTTAGGTTCTATCTTATCTGAGACTTTGGGAATATATTCTGTAAACTAATTTATTTTATTTTGACTTAATTGACTTAATTTGTAAATTAAATACTGAAATAGTTAAAAAACAAAAACAAAAACACAAGGAAATACGCTGGTACAGCACAAAGTCTTGCATTCAAAGTTTCACTTAATTTAAAGAATAAAGTATCAAAGCAGAATGGCACCTGAAAATGTTGTATTATAAAATATAGTATTATTAGACTGGTGACATAATGCATAAATTAAAAAATAGCATTTTACTGTTTAAGTTTAGGGTCGGGGTGGATGCTTCGTTTGTAGTTAAGTCCAGCGTAAGAATCTGGTAACTGCAAACTGTCTTCGTACACTTTATTATAGTTTAATTTACCCATATCTTTCATATTGTAATATAATTTAGGCAAGCACCTTTCCTACTACACTCCACAGAGTTTTGGTTCTTCAGAAATGTTTTGTTAGGATACCTCTTTTTCAGAAACTCCAGATACTTACTGTTCATGTCATCAGTATCTCTTTAATATGTGTTTTTATTTATAAGGTATATTCAGATCATGAAAACTTTCCAGAGCACTTTAAGACTTATTTTAAATTTAATTCTCAAGTTCACTCTTATCCAACACGTCAAACTTTAGATCTTCATCCTCCAAGATTTCTGACATGCAGAGGTCAATTTATTGTTCAATTTAGAGACTAAATTATGGAATAAATACCTTTTCCTAGTGTTGGGACAACAAAGCTTCGTGAAGCATTTGCTTTATTTTTCACCCCACTAGATGGAGGTCTTGGCTTAAATAAAAAAGGCTTCAGCAATGATGATTGAGTGTGTTTTCAGCCTTTTATTGAATAAAGAGCGCCATCTCTTGGGCTCCATAAATAAAACAAAGGGCAGCTCACTAGTCAGAAAAGTTGTAAAGCAGTAGTTTACTTTTTGATAATGCATTATGTTGTATATGCTTCTCATGTTTGTTTTGTAAAATCTTATTTTGAAGAGTAACTAGTAACTGCAGCTGTGAAATAAATCGAATAAAACCTATATTTTCTTCTGAAATGCCGACGTATAAATAAATAAGCACAAAATAAAAATACCCAAGTAAAAGTGCAATTCCCTTAAAATAAATGAGTTGAGAAAAGTTATGTTTTTTTTTATTTTATTATAATTATTTATAATTTGATTTATTGTTTTTTTTATTTTATTTTTATGAATATTATTATTTTTATTTCTCTAATTTTGCTACACTGGAACAAATTGCTGTTTGATTAGTCATCATTTTTGGATGACTACTATTTCAGATGCACAATTTTATAGGAGTGAATAAAAATGTAAAGTTATTTTATATCTGATCCAAGATGAAAGATTGAGGAAAGATGGCAAGTGTAATCTGAAGATGCATTATTTATGTATACCAGATGTATGCAAAATGTTTGTTAAAATGTTCAATAAAAAGAAAGTTAAACAAAACAAAAAAAAATCACTATTCAGAAAAGTTTTAAAGCAGTAGTTTACTTTTTGATAATGCATTGTGTTGTATATGCTTTTCATGTTTGCTTTGTAAAATCTTATTTTGAAGAGTAACTAGTAACTGCAGCTGTGAAATAAATTGAATAAAACCTATACTTTCTTCTGAAATGCCGACGTATAAATAAATAAGCACAAAATTAAAAATACCCCAGTAAAGGTGCAATTCCCTCAAAATGAATGAGTTGAGAAAAGTTATGTTTAAAAAAAAATGTTTTTTTAATTATAATTATTTATAATTTCATTTTTTTTTTATTTTTTATTTTTTAATGAATATTATTATTTTTATTCCTCTAATTTTGCTACACTGGAACACATTGCTGTTTGATTAGTCATCATTTTTGGATGACTACTATTTCAGTTGCACAATTTTATTGGAGTGAATAAAAATGTAAAGTTATTTTAAATCTGATCCAAGATGAAAGATTGAGCAAAGATGGCAAATGTAATCTGAAGATGCATTATTTATGTATGCCAGATGTATGCAAAATATTTGTTAAAATGTTCAATAAAAAGAAAGTTAAACAAAAAAAAAAAAAAAGAGTTGAATTACTTAAATGATTGAATACACCAACACTCTAGCTTGTACATAAAGTGCCATTATAAGCATTTTATTTCTATGCAAAAAAAATAAAAATAAAAAAACACAAAATACAGTGACAATCAGTGTTCCTTAAGAAGGAAGGGCTGAATGGATTGTCATGGCAAACAAAAGCACATGTTGAATGCAACTGTGAAACATTAGTCATGTTGTGATTGGATCCAATAATCTCAGCAAGGTTCACTTGGATGATATAATATATAATGACATTAAAGGTCCACAGACTGGGCTGGAATTGAAGAGTGTCATTCCAAAATAAGACATGCACCATTGAAAAAAGTGATTTTCCTCTTTATAAAAATCATACTATTTCAAACACTTGTAAATAACAGAAAGCCCTTGGCTGTAGAAGTGAAAACATTATATCTCATGAGCTCTTTAGCTCTTTTTCTCCTCTATATTTCTGATAAATTGGTGCTTTGGAATAAATCTCCTGAAATGGCATCAAACTGCACAGCCCCTCTAAATCTTTCAGCGCAAAAAAATAGTTTTTTTTTCATGTAAACAAGTTAAGGCCAATATTGTCATTAGGAGACAATATATAGAGTATTAACAGTTTCTCTTAAGCTGATAGATTTGAAAGCTACAAACAGAGGAATCTCTCATAAAAAGGTCCATTTCACAATAATCAACCCTGACACACAACCCTTCAACTTTCACTTTTCTTTTTCTACATTATTCTCTCCATCTCCCCTCCCTTAACCCTCTGAGGTCTATGATCAGAAAAAAAAAGTACAGACTTGAAACTTTTTCCTAAAGTTTCTTTGACATTCCTAGGTCATGTAAAACCAAAGATATGAACGTTTTAATTGGTAACGCTTTATAATAAGGTCCTTAATAACCATTAATTAACAAGTAATAAGGCGTTGTTCTCGCTTTAGATCCGGTAGTTGCAAAAAGCATAGTTAACTTATAGTTAACTTATAATAGATGAGCAATAAAGTATATTTTTAATATCAATAAGCAAACAAAATAAGATTAATAAAGGCATAGCAAAGACATAATGGGTGGGTTATGGGTGTTTGTAATGCCATTATTAACACTTATATAAGCTTATAAACACACAATAATGTTAATAAGCATCTTGTAAGGACTTACAAGGGCCTTATTACTTGTTAATTAATGGTTATTACAAGGACCTTAATATAAAGCGTTACCTTTTAATTTGATAGTACAGTAACATTTGAGCGTTGGTGTCGCTCTCTGTGTAATTTCACACAGTCTGTTTTGAAGAGTTGCAGCTAATAAGGAAAAAAGCCTATAAATATACATGTTTTTATGGGACTTTTTTGTATAAAGTTTTATTATATTTAAATGTTTACCTTTTTATATGCTCATATTTGTATCCTATATAAGTCCCAAAACAGTTCATTGAGCATATTTGTGGTTTTTTTTGTAGTAAATATTATAATTTTTCAACTCGGATTGCATGATTTTGGGGCTCAATATGTTGATAAAGTAGGTTAAAGTGAGAAAATAACTGTCAGATCATATAGGTGAAGAAAATGGATATCAAATATGGGTATAGTAAACAAAAAAAGTAAAAAAAGTATTCAAAAACGGCCAAAATAGGCTCAGACCCCAGAGGGTTAACTCTTTCTCAAACTGACAACTTCCCTTTGCGCAACCAGCTACTAACCCCCTCCTCACTAAAGACTAAAACCTGACTCTAACGCTAAATGTTTGGCAGGTTTGACAGGAGATATTTAAGAAGCTCCTGTGCTACAGAGGGCTGCTGTGGTGGAGACCCTTTGGACCAATGTGGAGCCAAAGGAAAATAACATTTAAAAAAAACAAAAATATGAATAAGTATTGCCCATTGTGGTGTATCCTTTTTTGTAAACTTGTGGTGTCGTTTGACTGCTGTGCAAGAAATAATTGTTGCTGTAACTATGCAAGAGTGGGCAATATGAACAAATAAAACAGGACTTCTTTATATTGATATGACTTGCTCATTAGATATTCATAATATTCTTGACAATATTAACTTTACTTGCGAGTTTAGGAGCTTTTGACCTCATCATAGCGTCCTCATCAGAAGACAAAGTTTAAAGCAGTTGCCGAAGAATTTTATGCTGTAAAGTTGCGCTGCATTGAACAGTTAATGGGCCAGTTCATTTCCAGATTAATCACTTTGTGACTAAATAAAATGTCAAAACAATTGTTAATTAAACGTCCATCACAACTACTTCAGGGCCATGGTTTTCATATTTAAATTGCTTGTTTTGTCCAACCCAAAGATATTTAGTTTGCAATCATAAATGAGAATTTTTGGCATCATTGTTTAGGAAGTTACTGTTTTAGGCAACTGAGAAAGTGTGGAAGGCCTCAGGTTAAAGTTAAGTTTCAATGTGTTCACACATTGGCTATACAAAGTGTTTTATACTTTTAGATAGCTTTAAATAGCACCTTTAAATGAGTATAATCAATAGTAATCAATCCCAAAGGAAACTTTAAACATCTACATTTCCATTGCAAGTGAGCATCTCTACCTGATGATGAGAATCCGTGTATCATTCGTTCTTTCCATTTTCAATTGGCAATCAAAAATCAAATAATGAACAATTGACTGGTTATTTTGCTATTTGTTTTTTATTATACCACAAAAAAACTAAAAAAATGCTTGTTTTTTCATATTTCAATATTAGGCTCAGATCAAAAATACCAAATGGAAAATCGGGTACAAGGACTGAATTTGGTTTTAATATTGAATTGGTCAAACCAGCCGTCCCTATATAATAATAATAATAATAATAATAATAATATATAATGTAGTGACCCATATTGTGATATTTATGGTTAATTCATGTAAACTGCTCAGAGCGAGCTGATATGAAGGATAAACACTTTATTGTCATTCTTTCTCACTTTTTTCAGTATAAAACTCTTTCCTGCAGAGATTAAATATTAAAATCAAATTCAGTCTTTGTGCCTGTTTTTCCATTTGGTATTTTTAATCTGAGCCTAATATTGAAATTTGAAAAAACAAGCATTTTTTCCCCCGTTTTTTTGTGTTATAATAAAAAAAACAGGTAACACTTTACAATAACCATCTAAGTGATGTTTATAGTTGGTTTATAAACCAATTATTAATAACCATTTACAAAATTCTATACATATTTAATCTTTAAATGTTTTCAAGCAATTTCTTAAAGGTTTAAGAATCATTTTGAAATCATTTACATACTTAATATGGTGTTAAAAATGTAATAATGTGTGTAAAGCTATTAATAAACTAATAATTATGTTTGTTTATGGTAAAGTAATCTATTTGGCATTTATAAATTATAGTTCAACATTATTACATTTTCTATTCACCATTCTAAATGGCCTATATACGGTTTATAAATGATGATTAAACATTAATAAACTATCTGTTTACCATCTATAAATGATGGTTATTGTAAAGTGTTACGAAAAAACAAATAACAAAATAACAAGTCAATTTTTCATTATTCGATTTTTGATTGCCAATTGAAAATGAAAAGAACGAATGATACACGGATTGATGAGGACAGTCATGTGGTTGAAAGCTCCAGAGCAAGATTATAAGGTGACTTTGAGTGTTTTTTCGACTGAAATTACAGATTCACGGTCATGCTGGAACTGTGCAGGGTAATACAAAGTATGGCCAACTTCTGCTTAGAGAACAGTTTAGGAAAAAGGTGCTCTTATCACCCTAATTTGATAAATAATATATCATGATACAGTATAATTCCACTGGGAGATATAATAATAATCGCAAGTATTGCATTATATCCTCGATGATAAGCACTCTTGAATGTGAAACGGTTTTAAATCCTTGAAAGGAAACGGAGGCAAACATCCACTAGAGGGCGTGCTTGGCCTGGGTGTTGCATTGCTTTGTTGCATATAAAACTGTTGAGTCGGCACAGCCTCGGTACAGTGTTAGGCTCAGACTGTGCCACAAGTGTTTGGGTTTGAGTGGATGAAATACGAAGTTGGCAACTCGATAAATCGCCGTTTTTTTTTTTTTTAAACCTGTGATATGGAAAATGGGGCTTTAGAGGAGTGAGATGGAGTCACATCGAGGCAAGAAAGGGCACGCTTTGGTGAAAGTGAAGGACGAAGAGGTACGAAGAGAAAGACTCACGACGAGACGGACAGAAACACGAAGACACGTCAGTGAACATCATGACTGAAGCGGGGAGGATTACTGAGGGAGACAGCAGATAAACACAGCGTTTTCAGAAAGCCTCAACTCCCATCACTTTGGAAACTTGAACAGTAAAAAAAAAAAAAAAAAAAATCAACAGATCAAAACCGACATTGAAAAATAGTCCATATATATAAAAACACAAGAATAGCAGAAACAGAATAATAATAACTTTGTATAAGTCTTAACTGTGTTGTGAGTGAAGGACTGTGATTTTCGGGTTCTCCCTGTAAAGTGTTTGCTTCCTTCATTGCTCTGCGTCTCTCAGAAGAGTCCAGCAATGCCTGTGTAAACAAAACCCAAAAAAAAAGGCGGGAAAATACATCTGCAAAGTGTGCATCCGTGTGATTGGCTGTGCACGACTGTACTTCCTCTCCCGTTCATTCCGTGATTGGCTCGCTGATTTGGAGCTGCGACGGGGCCGCTTAGCCGTCAGACCGCCATGTTTGGTGTGCCTCCACTTCCTCCGAGACGACCAATAGGAGTTCACAGTTCTTCCCTCGCAGCTGCTGGCGGAGAAACTTCCTGTGAATGTGGTGAATTAGAACACAGTTATGATGATGGGAAGCAAAATGAGCAGCTGTTTTATACCGATTAGTATAAAGTAGGGCCGGGAATTTAACGCGTCAGTTAAGATGAATTAATTACACAAAAATGAACGTGTTAAAAAAATTGACGCATTTTAATCGCACTTACTGACCAAAAATGACCAAAAAAAAGACACAAAATGACCAAAAAAAAGACACAAAATGACCAAAAAAAAGACAAACTGACCCAAAAAAGAAACAAAATGACCAAAAAGGAAACAAAATGACTAAAAAAAGACACAAAATGACCAAAAAAAAAGGACAAACTGACCCAAAAAAGAAACAAAATGACCAAAAAGGAAACAAAATGACCAAAAAAAGACACAAAATGACCAAAAAAAAAGACAAACTGACCCAAAAAAGAAACAAAATGACCAAAAAGGAAATAAAGCGACTAAAAATAAGACACAAATTGACCAAAAAAAAGACACAAAATGACCAAAAAAAGACAAACTGACCCAAAAAGGAAACAAAATGACCAAAAAAAGACACAAAATGATCTTATTTTTGCACCGCGGAACGTTTCTCACTGGATGAGTTTCAGGCGGACCGATTATACTGGAGCACCAACTAGCGTTGATGAGTTCAGACAACAACAAACCACAGTGAACATGAAGGAAGAAGCTGATGAGACCTTTGGTTGGCCCCGTGGATGATGGGACATTTAGTTACTAAAAACCAACGGATGGAAGCGTCGATAAGAGCATGGTTGTGTTGCTATGCAACAGGAATTCACATATCACCGCAGCACATCCAGCCTCAAGTATCACCTCAATGCTAAACATATAGCAGCTAGCGGCTAGCGTGGTAGCTAGCGTGGATTTTATTTACTTAAAAAACCAAAGTATTCTAGTTTACAGAAGGTCTACCTACCTATAGGCTACCTGGATTTATGAAATGTACTATATTTATAAATATGCTATTGCTACACTTAATGGTCTGTTGGACTATATAAATAAACAATATTTTTGTTGCTTAAGCTTATATATTCAGTCATTATTCAATGGTATACTAAAAATCCATGTGAAAAAATTACTTCACTGTTCTCAGGTCAAATATTTATTTTATTATTTTTTATTTTTTAAATATTTATTTTTATTATTAAATATTTATTTATTAATCTCGATTAATTCATTACAAAGCCTCTAATTAATTAGATTAAAAGAATCCATAGAGCTGAGAGGAACTGTACAGCCTGGTAATAAAGCTCTCTGGGTTTGTCACCTTTTACATTACACATTTACTCCGTTGTTTACATAAAAATAATAATGATTGCAGCTTTAAAGGAAGGTTTTCGACATTTGGGGAAACACGATTGTTCCCTTTCTTGCCACTTTCATATCTGTAAGGTAAATATGAAACTACTGCCAGGAACCAGTTTGCTTAGCTTAGCTTAGCATGTTGCCATATAGGCAGGACAAAATATCACCATTGGCCTTTCCCAAAATGTTGAATTAATTCTTCAAAACAAGTAAAAAGTAAAGGGATACAGAAAGTCTTTTGGAAACATGCCTACATACAAATGACAACATAGACAATAAAAAAAACACAAACACTTCCTGCAGATGCTTCACATTAAAAAAAAGCTATTCAGATGTGATCAAATTCAAGGCTTTTATTGTGAAACATCTGCACAAAGTGTTAATTAAATGACACAGGTTGGTACCCAATTATATGTTTCACTGCAATCTGGCCAATACTATACTGCCCTACAAAGTCTAACTGCAGTAACTAGATTTTTGGTCAAAATTGAGTTATAACTAAAAATGAACTCCATGATGTTTGTTTTATCTTGTGACAAAGTTTTAGCTTTCAATTTTGCTTTATTTCATAAATGGCAAAAAAAAAAAACATAAAAAAATCTTTAAAGCAGTTTTTCTCAGTTTTACCCTTTGCTTGTTAGACTTTGTAGGACAGTGTGGTGGTTAGTTGATTTTGCTCTGATCACCCTGCATTAGATAGATGAATCAGTTATGGCACAATTAATCTAAAACTCACCCCAATCCTAGCCGTCAGAGTAAGAACCCAGCACACAGATCCCATCAGTCTCACCTGAGCTCATCCGGGTTGCCGATGTGTTGAGGGCTGCGCAGCTTAGAGTCCAGGTTGTAGTAGACTCCTCCCACCTCTCTGACTCCGATCCAGTGCTGGCGTTTGAGCGGCAGCCGGAGCGGACCCCAGCGCAGGTTGGATGGCACGTTCAGAATGAAGCCCGTCACGTTGGACAGCTCGATGCTGCCTACATCCCTGGAGGAAGAAACAATAATAATAACTAGGGCCGGGACTCGATTAAAAAAATTAATCTAATTAATTAGAGGCTTTGTAATTAATTAATCGAAATGAATCGCATTTTAATCGCATATAAATATTTGACCTGAGAACAGTGAGAAGTCATTTTTTCCACATGGATTTTTAGTATACCATTGAATAATGACTGAATACATAAGCTTAAGCAACAAAAATATTGTTTATTTTTGTTCAAGTCCAACAGACCAGTGAAATTTTTGCCATTAATTGTAGCAATAGCATATTTAGAAATATAGTACATTTCATAAATCCAGGTAGCCTATAGGTAGGTAGACCTTCTGTAAACTAGAATACTTTGGTTTTTTAAGTAAAACACAATCCACGCTAGCTAGCACACTAGCCGCTAGCTGCTAGCTGCTATATGTTTAGCATTGAGGTGATACTTGAGGCTGGATGTGCTGCGGTGATATGTGAATTCCTTGTTGCATAGCAACACAACCATGCTCTTATGGACGCTTCCATCCGTTGGTTTTTAGTAACTAAATGTCCCATCATGCACGGGGCCAACCAAAGGTCTCATCAGCTTCTTCCTTCATGTTCACTGTGGTTTGTTGTTGTCTCAACTCATCAACGCTAGTTGGTGCTCCAGTATAATCGGTCCGCCCGAAACTCATCTAGTGAGAAACGTTCCGCGGTGCAAAAATAAGTGCCATTAAAATGTGTCAATTTTTTTTACGCGTTAATTTTTGTGTAATTAATTATTCTTAATTAACGTGTTAAAGTCCCGGCCCTAATAATAATACATTTTATACGTGGGCGCCTTTCCCTGTTTACCACAGAACAATGCTACATATTACACATTTTGTTGATGATTGCAAGAAAAATTATTACTATAAATTGGATGAAGACTGACCCCCCATGATCACTCAGTGATTACAGAAAGTGAAACATGTCTACATGAGGAAATTACAAAAAACTGCTGGCTATACTATTGGCAGCTAGTAAAAAAGCTGTCACGAGGAAATGGTTAAAAGTTGAACCTCCCACCATTAATGAGTGGATTGAAGTTCTCTTTAAAATTTATGTTATGGAGAAGATACCATTTTCCCTCAAAGCTGAAAAAGGAAAAATTTTATAAGATCTGGACTAAATGGACCGAGTATGTAAAACCAATCAGATCTGATTTCATTTGAATACATTTGTGCTTTGTGCTTTTTTAAATTTATTTTTATGTGATGTGTTGATTGTCTGAAATAATTATGGTGCGCTCCCCAGTTCTGTTTTTTCTTTTTTGTCCTTCACTTTCACCAAAGCGTGTTTTTTCTTTCCTTTTTGTTCCCTTCTGAAAATTAATGGTCTGTAAAAGAAACCACAGAAGGGCAGTTTGGACAAATCACTTAAACTTTCTACATCCATCCTTTCCTATGTCCTTGAGTGACTATGGCTGTAATTGATGTATGTGATGGAAATTTGCCTTTCTAAATAAAAAGAGAATTATAAAAAAAAAAGGCTGAGCACCACAAGGAGGCCCCTGATCACAGCTACATTACAAACACTACTTACTGAAAAACACCACTGTGTTGCATCAATAAAAACACACAGCAGCCGTCGCTTGATTAAAAGAAGCTGTGATTTTGTTCTCCAAGGCAGAGAAACAGGAATACGTCTCTTCTGATAACATTATTGTTTTACTGATAAAAGCAAGTGTTGTTGCCAACAGTCATGTAAGCCTGTTAGTGAAGGAAGCAGGAATGCTGATAAAACTGTCTCTGAGACTTTGTCAACCGATGGAACAGCTGACTAATCACACAGATCATTCAAGACCCTGCTGATTGGGTGTCTGGGGAGCAGAAGAGGACACAGGGAGCCTCTTTACAACATTGATCGCATGTTTACGTTCTAGGATTTAAAGGAACAGTTTGGATTGTTTGAAGTGGGGTTGTTTCAGGTATCACCTACAGCAGTGTCAGTTGCCATGACCCCAGTTTGGAGGAGTTGCAGGAGTACTGACACAGAGCTAAGCAATATACTGCTGTGGTATGTTTTTTAGCCCCACTGGGGACGTGCTGAACTCCATCTACTGTAGGTGATACACAAACTATGGATAAGTTCCTGATGCAACCCCACAAAAAATCCGAACTGTCCCTTTAAGTGGATGCTCCTTAACAGCAGATGTTGCATATATATATATATATATATATATATATATATATATATGTTTCTACGTTTACGTTTTAATATGTTTTTCTCTAACAACATGATGAATCAGACGACTTATTGTCTCTCATTGTAGCTGTAGTTTATTATTTTTATTGAATATCTTTAAATTTATTAAGACAGTTTGTCTCAATTGCCAACAGAAATCAAATACTGTCATAAAAGTCTTAATATTACCGAAGCATAATAAACGAAGCTCCGGTTTTCCTGAGTAATTTATATATATATATATATATATATATATATATATATATATATATATATATATTTCTTTAAAAGCAAGAAGCGTCTGTGTGTGTGTGTGTGTGTCTAGTTCATATCTCTCAGACCGTTAGTCAGACTGACCTCAGATTTCGTATGTGGCTTGCTCATGGCACGAAGGTGTGCATCCTCACAATTTCAAAGATTTTTTAATTCATTTTAAAAAATATCATTATTTACGTAGCACTGTTTCCGATCAGACGCCTTTTGGGGAGCCCCGCCCCCTTTTAGTGGAGCTCCGCCCCATTGTGTGATAGGCCTACACCTGGTCAGTAACACAATTCACTCTGGATTTACACCCTGACTCATCTCATCTGTAAGTCTATTTAGCCTACCTATCTTTAGGAGTTTTAAAGTGGCTACAAGGTTTGATTTTCCAATAATATTCAAATAGTTTCCAGCGAATATCAATGTTCAATGTGTATGTGCTGGATGGTGTGGTACCTTATGAAAAGTAAGTGTTTTATGGAGCTGCAGACGTTGTAGTGGTCTGCATGTAATGTGCAAATTCTGTTATTCAGGATTAGCATGCTAAGAGGAGATTTAGCTTTATTCACTTCTTATGTTGCATCTCCCATTAAACGAATACTAATACAAATACTTCCTGAGGGCGCTGCACTAGTATGTATAATAGTAATATTGACTATTTAGGGAAACAACAAGGACAGCAGTCAAAAGATATACTGCAGCTACAACAAGAGGAACAAAAGGACAAAAAAATCAGGAAAAAAAAACGTCCTTCAAATGCCCTCCTTTTGTTTTCTAGTGCAAGAATAAACTCTACATACCTTCTTTTATCCCACCAAACTGCCTCAAACCCTCGGGTCTGCAGGGCGGCCATGATGACATTTACATCGTAGTTCCCATTTCCCAGCATGCTCTTCTTGTGAGGTGTCACCAGAGTGCTGGGAGAAAGCCTGCAACAAGTTGACAAGAGAGATTACCAGATTATCCACAACATTCAGACCATTATATTAGTATTAGGGTTGTCAAAAGTATCGATACTCAAAAAAGCATCGATACTAAAACGTTGTATCCGGATACAATACTCATTTTCAAAAATATCGAGTATCTGAAGCTTGTTATCATAGTTGCAGTTTCTTTTTGCACAACTGTTTTTTATTATAAATATTTAACCTGTGGTTCTGTTAATTTTTACATGTTAGATTAGATTAGATTTGACTTTATTAATCCCACAGCGGGGAAATTTCTTTGTTACAGCCGACCACAAAAATTTTCACACAAAATGATTTCCCTTTAAGATAAAGATAAAAAATAAACAATCTAAGAAAAATACATTTAACAATATACAATATACTATATACAACTTAGTGCAAATTAAGTGAAGAATGTGCAGAGTGCAAATTATATGCAAAAATGTGCAGAAGAGAAAGAAAGAAAACTTTAACACGTTCACAAACACAAATTTGGCCCGCAGTGTAATTTTATTTGGCCCGCGAGGCAATACCAAATTATTATCTTATTATTGTACTATAAAAGCTGACCCGCCGGTATTATACGCCGCATTTACCGCTAATACTACAAATCCCACAATGCCCTGCTGTTGTTTTGGCGCGTCAATCAGGACAGGACCCAGAAACGCTCCTCTGTGACAGTCGTCATAGCAACCTCAAGCCAGAGCTGTCTCCGAGCTACCCCTTCCCAAAAATGGCGAAAAGAAAGGCAGAATTTATTAACCTGTTGAAAAAGTTTATTTTGATATTTAAATCAGAAGGATGCAAATAGAAAAGAGGCATACGATTTTTATTTAATTTTTATTTAATAAATGAATGACACTGATGTGTTTTTTATTTGAAATTTGATTTAGCATGTCTGCACTATTTAGTTATATATTGTATGTTTAGAAGCGTTGCTGGTTCCATATTTAATGTTAAAGCAAAACATGTTTGAACAAATAAACCTTTTAATATATACCAATGTTGGCCCGCGATTTTATTCAAGTTTTAAATTTTGGCCCATTGTGTATTTGAGTTTGACACCCCTGACCTAAGGGGTCTGGATGCTTCGTAGAGAGGCAGCAGATCTAGCATGTAATTTGGTCCGAGACCATTCAGTGCTTTGTAGACCAGCAGTAAGATTTTAAAATCTATCCTCTGACTCACAGGAAGCCAGTGTAGTGATTCAAGGGCCGGTGTAATATGGTATACTAGGTGTTGGAGCTATTTAGTTCTTGTTAGTATTTAGTTGTCTGTTTAGTTTATTATTAACAACGAGTATTGTTTGATTATTCTAGACGTTTGTTTATTTTGATAATATTTGGGTTTGCTAGTTAATTGTTTAGTTTAGTCATCATTATTGTTTAGCATATTTAGTTTACATTAAATTTAAGACCAAGCTCAAAAAATCCCTATAGATGTTCTACACCTTTGTATTTGTTTTGTTTAAATTTTGTTTGTATATATATTTTTTTTTTCATCTAGCTATGTAATTTAAGTAAAGTATAGTTACTTATAGGTTTAAGAGGGAGGGTCGTGTATAAGCCCGTTGGGCTTTTTGATCTTTCCTGCATTTTCTTTTTACTGTTTCTTATACTGTTATTTCCTAACGATTGTATGTTTTTTAAGTGCAAACAACAATAAATAAAAAATAAAAAAAAATTTAGTTTACATATTATTTTATGTGTTTTATGGAATTTGGGTTGGCACCATGGGCGCCTGATGTTATATAGGTAGGTGGGTAGTCAGAGGACCAGCATGCACCTGGGTGGGCCTATGTTGGTTTTTTACCAGCGCGAAGATAGGCAGCAGGAGCCATGTTTCTTTGTTCTTTTTGTTTGCTTGCTCACAATGGATAAAATAAACATTTTGGAACTAACAATCATGCATGGATCACCTTCTTCGCCTGCATACACCACACGCCCATGGTGCATCAGTGGCATTTTGATTAAGTTTGTTTTAAGTTTAATTTTGTTATTTTTTCCGACCAAATTGCCACTACACTAGGTATTGCTACAAATTGGTAAGACAGATCAGATGTCCCACCTCTGGTATATCTCCTGCAGCGTGTCCCTGCTGAAGGCCGTCCCGTCCTGGAAGACGTTATTGAGCGCGTGCAGCGCGCACAGCTCCCTCCGCTGCTTCTCATGATAGATGGCTGGAGGTGTCAGAGAGGGTTGAGGAGGCAGCGGGGGTGTGAGGGAGGAAGAGGAGGATGAGAGATCCTGCTGCTGCTGCTGCTGCTGCTGAGAGTCTGGGGGATCCCTCCTCTCCTCCACTCCCACCACCACCACCTCCCCTCCTCCTCCTCCTCCTCCTCCTCCTCCTTTCTGCTTGCCGACCTTCCAGCGCATGCAGCCCAGCTCCTGCAGGCCGCCTCGCCCCTTCCCTTTCCACTCACTGGCTGGATACGGAGCGCTTCCCATCCCTGGACATTCACCACCACCAC